>NC_089591.1:14958950-15258950 GCF_019320115.1 Miscanthus floridulus
CTAATAATGGGTTTAGTGGGCGTAACCAATATTTGCACTTTTACCTGTATATATGTTAGATCGATTGAGCTTGACATTTGTAGTGGCCATTTTTTATGGTCGGGTTAAAGTTTTGGCAGCGTTACTCCCACCAGTAGATAAAATATCAAGTCACTGCCATGGAAAGCAACAACCACTATCTTAGTGGGAAATACTATTGGTAGTGATATGATTTCTGCCTAATTTATGATTTCCTTGACATCGATTGGCAGCGCGGTAAGCACATCTTTACCAAAAAAAAGGTATTAGGGCCTATTTTATGTTAATGGCCACAGTAAAAGATAGATTCTAGCTTAGCGTTTGGGTGTCATTTTGCACCGAGGGATTGTACTGGTCCCAAGTCCCAATTGCAAAACAAAGGATAGATTATTACTATCTGTATGACGGTTTCCTTTATACAACGTTACCTTTGATCTCACTATATAAAGCATGCCAGACCAAACCATAGGACTCGAGAAACAGTAGAAGATCTTCTAGGTTTGGTCTGTCAGCGCAACTCTTCCAGGTTTGACTTTCGTACTTACTGTTAATTGTTGCTTACAATCATATGCAGTAGATCTATGAAAATCAGGATTATGATGAGTTTATTTATGGATACTATTTTTGTCCTATATAAGAATTGTCATCATGAAAGAGGAAATGAAAGCCAGGACCATGTTCGCAGCTATCATTCTTGTATTTGCCGTGGTCAGTCATGGTCTGATGAATCCTGCCATGGGGATGCTCGAGAACAAGGGTGCCGCTGCCGGCGGAGAGACCATGTCCGCGAAGCCCACCCTTGGTGCCGGTGGTGGAACCACCGTGGACAACCACCATGCCATCCCGCGAGATCAGTACAGCAGTCATGGAGGAGACGACGGAGGCAGCGGTGGTGATACAAACAACTAGCTGCGCGCGCAGTTCATGTTCGTTCTCTCTGTGCCAGTTTCTACATATGCTTGTGGCAAAGCTGTTTGTGTGGGAGCTGAAGGATATATATAATTTTGCCAAAGCGCTACTCTTCGCGGTATATCATGTATTAATGTATGTATTTCTGCAAAACCCTAGTCCTGTACAACGACAAAATATATTCTGCTGGCTAAGGATGTTAATGCACTTATTCATCAGGAGGTATATGTACAATATTAATATGTTTGTGTAATAATATCAGAAGATATATGTTTTAACATACTACTCTGATGTCAGTGATGTTCACAAAAAGGAAATAACATATGTCGAATCGAAGCCCTCAAATTCCTGGTTTGTATCTGATTTATACCGCCCAAGTGCAAGATAATATAGATATGTCCATAGAAAAGGAAACTTTCAACGAGACGACGGTTGAAAGGAAAACAAGGTGTTGGAGGTGGATAAATCAGCATTATATATTATTTAAGTAGGGACCATGCATTCAGAAAACAGTAGAGATAATAAAAGTAGAATGTCAAACATCACATTTTTTCTTTTTTAGAAAATAAAAAAATTCCGGCCTCTGCGACAAGACATATTTTTCTAGAAAAGCAAACATTGAAATATACTCCCTTTGGCTTTAAATACAAGCACTTCTAAGAACTTTAGGACAATTTAAGCAGCAAGGGCGGGGTAGCACCCTCATTAAACAGCTTGGGCACCACTAAATTAAGTTATGCAAAATGGTTCTCATTTTCTCCCCTCTTTATATATCTGACGCTGGTAGTAGGCACAAATGGGTCTTTTAAGGCGTCCAACTTCGAAATGGCTATTATTTTAAGAGACATACGCCGACCCGATTCTGCTAATCAATTTATTTCCGACGTGTAACGTCCCATGTCAAAAAAATATGCTTATATAGCCTAGCTCTACACATGAAATGGGCCTGCATACGCGTAGCACCTCTCTTACACTTCTGTTGTTACTTCATAGAAATAAAGGGTTAACTCAGAGGTGCTAGGTTTTGATTGACAAGGATTATGAGCTAGCCCTTACCCTCCTAAACTTTCAAGATGCTACTAAACTCACTACCAACAACTCATGTGCCACATTGGTCACATAGGCTAACTTCACAACTACTAAGGCCACTAATGGGCTAAGATGTTACATTCACCCTCCCAGCAGATGTCCAGAACCACCCCTTGCATTGGTACACCCTTCCACGGGCATATGCAGCAAGGGCTGATGCTCTGAATACCATCTATAACACACCACATCCAAAAACGGCTTATATGGCCTAGCTCCGCACACAGAATGGGCTTGCATAAGCATAGCACATCTCTTATATTTTTGTCCTCGATTCTGGTAAAAGGGTTAATCCCGAGGTGCTAGGCTTGGAATGACGAGAACTATAAGCTGGCCCTCACCCTCCAAAAGTTCCAAAGTGGTGCCAAATCCATCAACTCATGTGATACATGGGCCAACATCACAACTACTACACGTTAGTACAGAAAAGTTTTTTAGAGGAGGTTAAAATCAGTTTTCAAAGGCGGTTTCAAAACCGCATCTAAAAATCGATTTTCAGAGGCCTCTTAAGACAACCGCAACTATGGCATAAGTCAACCGTTTCTAAAAATAATTTCCAAATTTTTAAAAATCATTTAAAAGCCATAAAAATAAAAAAATAGTATAGCTAGAGGTCTAGAGGACCAACCAGCCAGTTCCAGAATTTAATTTTTGCTATATTTTGATATATAGCAATAGCTAGGATTTGAACTCGTAACCTCTTTGCTCCGCGCACTTTGTCCCGTGACGCTACACCACACAGTCATTTGTGACTAGTTCCACGATGCTATCTATCTATACTAATATGCATGAATCTTATAATTAATATTTTAACTTCTAAACAGTTTTAAATGAGAGAACTTTTAACTACAAAGTTTTAGATCTCATCGAGCACTATAACTTTCAAATAGGACATTCTCTATCTAGGGTCATTTGAAAAAAATAAAAAATTTGAAATTCAAAATCTAAGGCTTAATTTATATATTTGAAACCCTAAATGATCTCAAACAAAATTTTATCAACAACTGTGACACCCTAAAATTTGCTTCTTTTTGAAATAGAGATGAAAAGATTTAATTTTGTATTTATGTGCTCATGAAATATAGGAAAAAGAATATTTTTTGTTATATTAAAATTCATCATAAGGAGTAGCAACATGGTTGTGCATACATGCCGACGCATTTGGTTTATTGCTTGAGTGGTTTGATTCAAAATTCAAAATGGTTTGAATTGCTTTTGGAAATAAATTAAAAATGGCTTTGAAGTAAAAGAAAAGAAAGCAAAAGAGAATTGGAAAATAAAAGAGTTTAAAAGGGTTGTAAAATTTATTTTTGGAAGCCTACCAAAACTGTTCATTTTTATTTGAATTGAAAAGTATATTTGAAACTATATTTGAATTTGCATTTGGTTCATAATTGAATTTGTATTTGAAAACAAAATAGAAAAGGAAAAAGAAAAAAAAACTTTCCCTCTTCTCTCCCTCACTCTCTCGGCCCACTACCGCAAGCCGCGGCCTAGCGCGCTCACGCCCCACCTCTCTCACCGCCGACCCAGCCGAAGCCGAGGCCTGCTCCTCCCTGTCCCTCTCTCCTTTCCCGCTGGCCCGCTCATCCTCCCTTTCCTTTGTGCCGGCCCAGCAACCAAGCCGCGCTGACACGCCCCGCCTCCTCCTTCGCTTGGCTTGCTGACAGCCCTGCCCCACTTGTCGGTCGTCTCCTTCCTCTCGTCCGCGTCGAACTCCATCGCCAGGACAAAGTCCGCATTCACCCCGCCTCGCCCGTTGCCGTGCCTCCCAAGTCTCCCCAGCCATAAATATAGAGCCCGCATCACGCTGCCTCCATCCCGAGCTTCGGAGCAAGCTCCTATCTCGCCGCGCCGTCGCAGAACCCTAGCGCAGCCGCCCACCGTCGCCCCGCCAAGCACCACGTCGCCTCTGTCTGCTCCACGCCTCGGTCAACTGCCTAATCGAGTTTGGCATCTTCCTCTCTTTCTCCCCGTGCTTCTGGTTTGCTTTCCCGTGGCCTCTAGGGTTGTTTCTGTGTTGCTCCGGCGAAGTGCTCGCCACCAGCAATGGTGTCCCGCCGCGCTAGTTTACTCGTTCCGACCGGCCCTTCTCTCCCCCTCCCCGATCTTCGTCTTGACTATTTCCTTTAGAACCAACGATCGAGATCGGCAAATACTGGTTCGGCTGGCTTATTTGCTAAAGGGACCCTCAGTTTTTGAATAATCGAACCTGCCGTCCTTGCAATTTTGTTAAAGAGCCCCTGTCTTTCTTCAAAATAGTATCCGCAGTCCTTGTTCGGTTTAAAATCAGATTTTATTTATTTTTAAGATTCAAAAATCAAGTTTTGTCTATTTACAAAATTGCCACTACCTTTGGTAGGCCATATCTTCTACGTTTTAGCTCTGATTTGACCTATTCAAGTTGCGTTAGATTCATAATTGCATAATCTACATGTTTATCTTACTGTTAAATATAATGTCAACTTTTGAAATTCGACATTAGATTTAATATATTATTTTATTAAAGGAAATCTTGGTTAATTCATAAATTCTTTGTTATAGTTTCGATTAGAGTGCTTTTCACATCTGTGTGTTTGTAGTAATGTGTAGAACATTTTTAAAACCTTTTCACTTGATGTTTCATATGTTTGGTGTACTATTCTGATTTAGTTCTATTGTTTTCTTCGTGTATGATTGCATGGATGCTTGTGTGGTGCTTTATTATCATGTCTAGTAAGTGAGCTATACGTAGTGAATCAAGAAGCAGATCTTTGAAGGCTTGGACTAGAAGAAGATCAAAGTTTAAGGCAAGTATAGCATGGGATCGTCCTTGTTGTCCTATTCCCCTTAATATCACTTTAATCATATGCATGTGTCTACCTTGGCCACCATAGCAAAAATTCCCTAGTTATTTGATATCTTGGATTCCTTGTCACCTATCGGTTATTGCATTGGGTAGTATGTTGCTAGTGCTCAACTGAAGCCATGATCTTGTAACTTGACTAATGATATATGCAATAAACACTAAAAGATGCTTTTTAGCAACATGGAACAAGGGGACTAGAGCATTGGGCTATTTTTATGGTGCTCTAGATTCCTCTCCCTAAGGACTTATCTATAAGTGATCATCCTGGACTTACAATAAAACTGTGAGGGCTACATGGCTCTGGCTTTAGCTCAGTATGAGGACCTTTTCTAGCTTGTTAGAGGTTACCTTTATTGCCATAAGAATGACTCGATGAATCGAGTATAGTGCGCCCTCTATCCCCTTGAGTATAGGCTACGCGTCAATATGCCATCGGGAAGGGGGGCTCTATATCTGTTTGCCGAGTCAATATAATGCCCCTAACTTGTTAGACGAACCTTTGAAAGACTTCATAGTGAACCCTGCCTGCTCACCTTAGAAATGTTTTGGGAATAATTAACTAGGGCATATGGGTATCACGACTCATAGTGAAAGTGTATAACCTCTGTAGAGTGTAAAACTAGTATATCAGTCATGCTCACGGTCACGAGCAGCCTTGGAACCCTTATAGAATAGATGATGAACACTGATAATATGGATGAAAAAGCTGCTCACTATGATTACTATTTATGCTATTCATTATTGATGTTTACCAGATCATGTGTTTATATGGGCTTATGATAAACTTGTTGCTACTCCTATGCTAAAATTGTGACAATTAAAAGCTAATCGTAGTTAAACTAGTGTCAGCCTTTTTGAGCCTCATGAACCCCATGTTATGTTTGTTGAGTACGACATGTACTTACACTTGCTTTATTTTTAATTATTTGGATAAAAATCCTGGATGGGTACCAGATTGCTAGAGTTTGGAGGAATTAGGCTTGTGATCAACCAGTCAGTTATCCCTATGGAATTGGAGTCTTCATCTGAAGATCGGAGTTGTCTTTCCACTGTTTGCTGTCTAAGGTTATATCCTTTATACTAAGTACGTTATATATATTGAGCATTGTCTTTCGATATTACCCTTATTTGTAGCTATATGTGAGATTTGACTTGCTAGGCTCACATATGGTGTGTATCTAGTTTTGTTCTTAAAACCGGGTACTACAAAGTGGTATCAGAGCAATGCTGACTATAGCACACAAGCCTAGTTAGAACTGGATGTTCTAGTATGCTTTCATCTATGCTTACTTCTTATTTTCCCCCTAGCCTTGTTATTTGCTAGAAGTTATGCTCACTTCGGCCTCTGTTTTGTTATGAAAACCTTATCTCTATTCTCAATCCTCTCTCTTCGTCTAAATAGATGGGTTGTAATGAGGAGACCACTGGCATCAAAGGTTAGAAGGACTAGGCTACGTTGTCCTTGACTGCATTCGATAAGGAGAAGCTTGTAACTATGCAACAACAAGTACTAGAAGAAATGACTCAGCATGGGAGTTCTCAGCAGTGCTTGCCACAAGGTCAAACCAACATACCAAAGGGACCAATTAAGAGACAAGTGGTAGAAGCTTGGAAGAAAATGAAGTCCAATGAAGATGTTGGTAGTAAGATGCTTGGTAGATAGGACCAATGTCAATGCTGCAAGCATTATGGTTTTCCCTATCTTAAAAACAAGTCTAATAAGAGTGAAGTCAAGGTGAAACCGAGTTGTGAAGCTAATGTGAATAAGAAGAGGAAGGCGGTCTCACCAGAGCTAGAATTGGGAAGCAATCAACATTCGAGTTCTACTACATTGTCACATCCAGCTCCAATCCCTGGTCAGATAAACTCAGACTCTAAAGAGTTAGAAGTTTCTCAAGCTAAGATTACTCCACTCTTTCCACATGAGGTATGCATAGATGGGTGGACGATCACCTATAAGGAGTTTCAACCCCGAAGGATCAAGCAAGCTAAAAAGCGGTCCAGTCTAACAAAGATGAACCTTCAGAGTCAATAAGCCGACAACACACCAAGCAACAATTCGGCGAAGTATGACATCACCAAACATCTAGCTAAGAGAAAGTGTTATCATTGCCAACAGGAAGGATATTATGTTAAATTTTGCCCATAGAAGAATCAACATTTATACCATGGAAGTGGCCAGAGTCAGGTCACTACAGGGTTGCCACCAGTAAGTGTCAGTGATACACAACCCGAAAGAAGCATTTGATGAGAATGACGAATGAAGGAGTCATGCCGGACTACCCAAGATCAACAAAGTGGAGGATGTGTCGCCCTCACTATCATGCAAGGGACGCTACCCTAGATGTCCTCGCAGCCACACCTCGGTTAAGGAATAGGAGTTTGTGCCTCTTATGTAATAAAAACGATACGCAAGTTGAGTCAATGATTGAGTTATGCACCTTTATTGCTTTGTTGAATTGTCATTATGTTTATGCTTGTTTTGGATCTTTGTAATGATTGCAATGATCTTGTTGGGTATTCCCACAATTTCATTTAACTTGTAGGCCTAAGGTATAAGGATTAATGAAATAAATAATTGGGTTATGGTTTTCTTCTGTTTTCCCTATCCTGCCTTTTGGAGCAACCTGTCCTCTTCGGCTTATATCTCTGATTTTGGATAATAAAAAATCATAACAAAATTCTGGAAAATAGTAGACTTCGATATCTTTCTATGACCACAAGAATCACCTTGATAGCTATTTTGGTTATGGAGTTATGAAAATCACGAGACCATGCAACCGCGCTGTCTAAAATCTGGAGTAGATTCTCTTGTGCACTGTTTTTTACTACATAAACTATAGAATTTGGAAAAGTGTTCTATAAGGAAGTTGTGGATAATTTTATAAGATTTCCAACGGTATAAGCTACAACTTCATTGGATTAACAAAATGAGAGTTACAACTATTTTACTGCACTGCTGTTTTTTCTGCTCGCGAGGAATTTCAGATTTCTTGTTCTTGCCCCTACACAAGAGTATCATTGGGATGTCAGAACATCTTGATACTAGTTAGCTCATCAGGAAGAAGGTGCAAGCTACCCTTTTTGTGTCCCCTAGTTGATCTTTTCTTAAGGGGGTAGCCAAAGTGAAGGTGGTTTTGTAGATTCTAGCTCTCATTGAGAAGGGAATCCTGCCAATTCTAATCCACCGCCATACAATTCCCCATCTATAGACCAAGCTTTGATGACGCAGACTCAGTTATTGCAAACTATTGCTCCAAGTGTGTTGAACCACCCACATCAAGCACCACCTATTGATAAGAATGGTGAATTTATGAAGGGATACCCACCGACATTCTCTCATACAAGTGAACCACTAGAAGTTGATGAGTGGCTTAGAGCTATGGAGCGACAATTGGACATAACTTAGTGTGATGACCATGGTGTATGCCGACTATCAAATATTGGTGGACAGAGTAATTATAATTGAGAACAAGCGTCTTGAGATGGAATAGAAGAAGAGAAAGCGTGACCTTCAGCGCCAGTTAAGAAACACTCATCTCTGTTTTGCTACACAACCAGAATATCAGTCACGCCCTATGAATCTGCTTGGGAGTATAGATTAGGATCAGCAACCCAATGATGAAGTGCAACATTTTAGTTCTCAAGAGCCATGTCTATCACCTCCTAGTATCACCTTGACAAAGACAAATACTTGTACTAGTGAGGAAGAGTATGATTGTGGTGGGATTGAACATTATGAGAACGACTATCTTGTGAAGCTTGCTGAGAGTAATCAAAGCTAGAGTCAACAACAGTAGGAGCCAGAACAGAATGTCCATAAGGAGCAGGTGCAAGGCAATAAGTTAAAGCGAAACCACATTCAAGGTAGGTTGAGCAATGTGGATCTGATTACCACTCATGGAGCTAAGGAGGTCATTTATGGTTTGATTCTAGTAAACTCAACCCTGCCATGGTTTTGTCTGACCCCAGTGCGTCACATTCGTTCATATCTAGGGAATGTGTAGAAAATCATAAGATAACTATGCTACCAATGAGGAAGCCAGTGATAGTTAAGTCTCCAGGAAGAGAAATGAAGGCATACCGCATATGCCCAAATGTTAGTCTTTACATAATGAGGGTAAACTTTGAGGCAAACCTTATTGTTTTGCAGTTAATGGACATTGATGTTATCCTTGGAAAGGGATGGTTGTCTGCATGCAAAGGAGTGAGTATGCTCAATGTTCGGTGCTTCAAACAACATTGTTGGGAGAACAAATTGACTATGGGGGTATTCAACCTGCACTTGAGGAATATTAGAAGGTGTATACTCAGAGGATGTATACCGCTTAAGGGCTTCATCATCCAGAGTAAGTATCATTTGTTCAGTTGATAAGCTATGGGATCATCTACGAGGAATGGATGCATTCATCAATATGGCTCTACAATTCTAACTATCCTCAGTTGGGAGTCCAATCTTCAACATACCCAAGACAAGTAGGCATTGGTGATATAGGAATGAGATATCTAATAACTATAGATGGTTTTATGGAGTCTCAGTAAATCCCAATGATATACTAAGCATGACAAGAAGGTTTGGGTTGAAGAAAGTTAATGATGTGATAGGAACCCACTCAAAGATGTGAGAGAAACCTAGAGTTTTAATAATGAGGTTTGGTTAGCGGTTCAAGGGAGGTTTATCCGAGATCATCAAGATATTGGTAGAGCTACTCGAGAAGGTTTTAAGTTTGCTTAGATCAAAAGACCTCAGCTAAGTATTTGAAGGAGTGAAAAAGGGGTTGAAGTAAAACCTATGTATTAGCTTTGCCAGCTTAGGACAAGAGTTTTTCTATCTACAATGATGCACCTTGTCAAGGTGTGGGATGTGTCCTTATGCAAGAAGAAAAGTAGAGGTTTCTGCAAGAAAGCATGAGATGGAACATCTGAGGTATGATATGTAGTCATCCATTGTGGAGAATGGAGGTACTATCTACTTGGGCATGATAAGTGACATTTAAGAGGATCATAAGAATCTACAGGACATCTTCACTAAGTTGGTCTTGAGCTTGTGTCATCCTTGTTGGAATGAAATTGATTATGACTTGGAAAAGTGCTATCACTTCCAGGAGCAAAGTCATGGCCGATGCCCTTAGCAACGAAGAATTGAGATAAGAAGGTTTGGGTGACACCAAGAACTAAGAATTGTATTCCAAGTTCGAGCAACTTAACCGGAATCATTAATGTTTTGAAGATTGGCGGTAGATTCTCTTTCTGACCAAGAAAGTGAAAAGGCTCTGTTAGTAGGTGAACTTATGAAGAAAGAGGTCTAATAAGTATGGACTAAAAAGGAAAGGTGGCTTGGTGATTGGAGTTACCTGAGTAATGTTTAGAGTATCTGTCAGAATTTTGGAATCAATTTGGCAAGATACTTGGAGTAAGGTTAACCGGTATGCAAAGTAAAGTGGGATCCTTATCAACACGATGGAACTACATGAGGAAGTAAAGAAGAATCTAAAGACAGAGTATCCCTATCTCCTAGTCGACATCCTCCGAATCTCGAGGACGAGATTCATCTTAAGGGGGGTAGAAATCTAACACCCTAAAATTTGCTTCTTTTTGAAATAGAGATGAAAAGATGTAATTTTGTATTTATGTGCTCATAAAATATAGGAAAAAGAATATTTTTCATTATATTAAAATTCATCATAAGGAGTAGCAATATGGTTGTGCATACATGCCGGTGCATTTGATTTATTGCTTGAGTGGTTTGAATCAAGATTCAAAATGGTTTGAATTGCTTTTGGAAATAAATTAAAAATGGCTTTGAAGTAAAAGAAAAGAAAGAAAAAGAGAATTGGAAAATAAAAGAGTTTAATAGGGTTGTAAAATTTATTTTTGGAAGGCTACCAAAATTGCTCATTTTTATTTGAATTGAAAAGTATATTTGAAACTATATTTAAATTTGCATTTGGTTCATAATTGAATTTGGTTTTGAAAACAAAATAGAAAAGGAAAAGAAAAAAACCTTTCCCTCTTCTCTCCCTCCTCACTCTCTCGGCCCACTCCTGCAAGCCATGGCCCAACACGCTTGCGCCCCACCTCTCTCATCGCCAGCCCAGCCGAAGCCGAGTCCTGCTCCTCCCAATCCCTCTCTCATTTCCCACTGGCCCACTCATCCTCCCTTTCCTTTGGGCCAACCTAGCAACCAAGTCGCGCGGATATGCCCCGCCTCCTCCTTCGCTTGGCTCGCTGACAGCCTAGCCCCGCTTGTCAGCCATCTCCACCTCACGCCGTCTCCTTCCTCCCATCTGCGTCGGACTCCATTGTCGGGATAGAGTCCGCGTTCGCCCCACCTCGCTCGTTGCCATGCCTCCTAAGTCTCCCCAGCCATAAATACCGAGCCCGCATCACGCTACCTCCATCTAGAGCCTCGGAGCAAGCTCCTATCTCACCGCGTCACAATAGAACCCTAGTGTCATCATCCGCCATCACCCCGCTGAGCACCGCGTCGCCTTCGTCTGCTCCACGCCTTGGTAAGCTGCCTAATTGAGTTCGACATCTTCCTCTCTTTCTCCCCATGCTTCCTGTTTGCTCTCCCGTGACCTCTAGGGACGTTTCCGTGTTGCTCCGGCGAAGTGCTCGCCACCAGCAATGGCGTCCTGCCACGCTAGTTTTCATGTTCTAGCCGCCCCTTCTCTCCCCCTCCCCGATCTTCATCTGGACTATTTCCTTTAGATCCAACGACCGAGATCGGCTAATACCGGTTCGGCGGGCTTATTTGCTAAAGGGACCCTCGGTTTTTGAATAATCGAACCCGTCATCCTTGCAATTTTGTTAAAGAGCCCCTGTCTTTCTTCAAAACAGTATCCGCAGTCCTTGGCTGGCTTAAAATCAGATTTTATTTATTTTTAAGATTCGAAAATCAAGTTTCATCTATTTACAAAATTACCACTACATTCAGTAAGCCATATCTTCCCCGTTTTAGCTCTGTTTTGACCTGTTCAAGCTGTGTTAGATTCATAATTGCGTAATCTACATGTTTATCTTACTGTTAAATATAATTTCAACTTTTGAAATTTGACATTAGATTTAATATATTATTTTATTAAAGGAAATCTTGTTTAATTCATAACTTCTTCGTTATAGTTTTGATTAGAGTGCTTTTCGCATCTATGTGTTCATAGTAATGTGTAGAACCTTTTTAAAACCTTTTCACCTGTTGTTTCATATGTTTGGTGTACTGTTCTGATTTAGTTCTATTATTTGCTTCGTGTATGATTGCATGTATGCTTGTGTGGTGCTTTTATGATCATGTCCGGTAGTTGAGCTATATGTAGTGAATCAAGAAGCAGATCTTTGAAGGCTTGGACTAGAAGAAGATCAAAGTTTAAGGCAAGTATATCATGGGATCATCCTTGTTGTCCTATTCACCTTAATATCACTTTAATCATATGCATGTGTCCCTGTGGAATTAAAGTCTTGACCCAAAGATCGGAGTAATCTTTCTGCTGTTTGTTGTCTAAGGTTATATCTTTTATACTAAGTACATTATATATATTGAGTATTGTCTTTCGATATTACTCTTATTTGTAGCTATATGTGATATTTGACTTTCTGGGCTCACATATGGTGTGAATCTAGTTTTGTTCTTAAAACCGGGTGCTACAACTATAAAGTTTTAGACCTCCTCGAGCTCTACAATTTTGATATAAATTTTGTCTTTGTTCCACTTCACATAAAAAAGATATGAATTTATTTGTGTTGCAGCTATTTTCAGGACAGTTGACTTAGTCAACCACCCTTGAAAATCAATTTTTAGAGGCGGTTGACATAAGCAGCCGTCCTTGAAAATAGTATTTTCAGAGTCAGTTCTCTTAACGTACCCATCTCTAGAGGTGGATTTCTTAATGGAACCATCCCTAAAAATGGATCTTCAGCGACGATCATGGAGCTACAGTGCTCCCCGGCAATGTTAGAGGCGGCGTGCTAGTTTAACCACCTCTGATAGAAAAGAGAGGCATCCCTAAAAATCTTATGGAGCCCCGATGTCATGCGCGTAATATGGAGCCCCGATGACTGGCCCGCGGCGATGGTGGGTCTGTGGCGCCTCTTGTGCATAGCCAGAGGAGGGGGTGGCGCAACCAGGGAAGGGCGCGGCCAGGGAGGGCCGCTACCACCAGGTGGAAATCCTCCTCCCGTGAGGAATTAGAATAAAATAATAGCATTACATAGAAAAAAAGATTAAGATTTTGTTAGGAGAATAGATAATTACTTGTTAAGAAAGCAGCTTGAATATATAAGGGCCCTCCTTTCCATAAAAGTAGATTGCTTAAGGACCAATCTCCCAAGACTATGAAATAGGAGAAAATAATTAATTGTGGATTTTTGTGAGCATTTGAATTTAAGAAAAATAATAATTTTGCTGAAATTAAAATCAAATATAGGTTTATAAACCTGTATGTGCATTCATGCTGCTGCATATTGTTTTTGTGTTGTGTGGCTTGAAATCAAATTTCAAAATGATTTGAATTTGCCTTCAAAACTAGGTTGGAAATTGGTTTAGAAAAAGGAAAAAGGATTTCGTTTCAGCTTCCTTGAGTTCGGCATGCTGGCACAGCTACTGCGCTGCATGATTCTCTTTCCGCTGGCCCAAGCTGCTTGGTGTCCCTCTCCTCCCCTTCCCGTGTGGGCCGCACGTCACTCCAGCCAAGCTAGCAGCCCGCGCAGGCGCAAGTTCTCTTCTCCCTCTTGGGCCGCACCGGCGCGCTTCTCCTCTCTCCCTTTGTCTCTCTGACCGCCCGTCCCTGCGCCCTCCTTTCGTTGATAGGTGGGTCTACCCCGTCAGGACTGTCTCCCACCTTGAGCCGTCCACGCAATGGACTTTGTTTCTCGCTCGGAGTCCGCGTTTGCCCCGCTTCCGCCGTTTTGCGTGCACCGCAAGCCGCCTTGACCCTCTTAAATACCACCTGGGTCTGTGCTGCCTCCCTATTCAACCTCAGAGCAAGATTTTGCTCTCACATTGAGCTCGCAGCCACCTAGCCCTAGTGCCATCGCCGCCGTTGGGTTCAAGCCGTTGTAGCGCGCCATCATTGGTTCCCCGCTAGCTTTGTTGGTCTCGTTGAGTTAGCCTTGAGCTTCTCTCTCTCCCTGTGTCCTTGTTTCTCTCGGTAGTGGATTGTAGGCTTAGATTTAACAAGCACCGCCATACCGACCATGGTGTCGCCGCTGCCAGGCTCGTCGCCGACCACTTCTTCGTCCCGAGCAATCCTGATCGTCTGATTTTGATCCAACGACCGAAAAAGAAGACACCCCTTCGTCTGTATTTTTGGAAAAAAACTCTTACAACTAATTAGATCTTAACCTGCAGTCCATAGCGTCTTTCCAGATTTTATTTTCTTCTTTTAAAAGCGTAGTTTCTTCGGTTTAGATTTAAAATACGTTTTTATCTATTTACAGTTTTGCTACTGATCTTGTTTTAGCCATAAAATCTTCGTTTTAACTTCGATTTGATCCGTTCAACTTGCATTAGGTTCGTAATTCCATAAACTACATGTTCATAATACTGTTAAGTAGGTTTTCAACTTTTAAAATTTGAGGTTAGATTTAATCTATTATTTTACTAAAGGAAAACTTGTTTAATTCATAACTTCTTCGTTTTAGCTCTGATTTTTCTGATCTTCGCGTCTGTGTGTTCGTAGTGAGACGTAGATTCGTTTTCCAAACTTTTCATCTTGATTATATGCTATTGGTGTACTGTTCTAATCTATAACTTTTATTTGCTAAGCATGATTGCTTCTAGATGCTTGTATATTGCTGTGATTATCGAGTATAGACGGTGAGCAATTCGTGGGAGATCAAGGATACTACTTTGACGCGCAGGATTATCAGAAGTACTTTGTTCAAGGCAAGTATGGCATGAGATCATCCTTATTTCCTATTCACTTTAATACATTAAATTCATGTTGCATGTGTTACCTTGATAGGGATTCCCTAGAATTGAACTTATACCTTATCACCTATGGGATATGCATTGGGTAGCTTTGCTAGTGCTCAATTAAACCATGATCTTGTAACTTGACTAATGGTATATGCAATAAACATTAAAATATGACTTTTTTAGCAACTTGAAAATAGGGGGCTGTAGTATTTAGCTACTTTCTAAATGCTTCAGATTCCTCTCCCTAAGGACTTATCTATAAGTGATCCTCTAGGACTTATAGTACAGCTGTGAGGGCTATATGACTCTTGCTTTAGCTCAGTATGATGACCTTTTCTACCTTGTTAGTGGTTACCTTCGTTGGAGTAAGAATGACTTGACGAATTGGGTATAGGATAGCCTCTACTCTTATGTGTATAGCCACGATGGAATTGTGCCATTCAACAGTGGGTTCCTATATCTGTTTGCCGAGTGAATCTAATGGCCCTAACTTGTTAGACAAACCTTTGAAAGGCTTCATAGTGATCACTGCCTGCTCACCTTGGAAGTGTTTTAGGAGTAATTAACCCGGGCATATGAGTATCATGACTCACAGTAAAAGTGTATAACCTCTACAGAGTGTAAAACTTGTATATCAGCCGTGCTCACGGTCACGAGCAGCCATAGAACATTTACGGAATAGATGAACACTAAGAATTATCTGTTTATGCTATTCATTATTCATGATTACATTGATCATGTGTTTCGTTTTGGGAATCGAAACAATTTATTGCTACTCTTATGCTAAAATTTTGACAACTAAAAGCTGAACACTATTAAACCTATGTCAAGCCTTTTGAGCCTCATGAACCCCATGTTACATTTGTTGAGTACGACATGTACTTACGCTTGTTTATTTTTATTATTTGGGTAAAAATCTAGGATGGGTAATAGATGGCTATGGCAATAACGATTTCCCTAACAATTACTAGTCTTATGGTCAACCAGTTGACGTTCCTATGATATAGAGCTTCTACGAGAGATCTTTTCTTTATACTTCCGCTATATTTATGTGAAGACTCTGTCTTATTCGTGATGTAATAAACACTTGTGATGATACTATTCATAATTTGTCGGATTATGTGTGTGACTAATCTATGGGTGCACATAAGATTTTGCATCCCATTTTATCCTTAAAATTGGGAATGATAGATTGGTATCAGAGTATGTTGACTGTAGGACGCAAGCCTAGTTAGCAATGGTCGTTTTAGCTTCTTTTGCTTAACTCACTTCATGCTTTTCATCTCACCCTTGTTATTTGCTAAAGTTTTATGCTTCTTTTGCCTTACTCTATTATGAAAATTATTACTTCTAATCTAACTAAATATAATTCTATAGATGCATCGCGCCAATAAGACTGCCCGCATCAGCACTAGAGGTTAGTACCCACCTCATGGTTTGTCCATGGAGCCTGAGGAGGAGGAACCCCAGGAGCAAGAATTTGATTCGGCAACACCTGTGTCTACGCCTGAGCTAGTCCAGGAGGAACCCGAAGAAGTGGATGTCGTCTTATTCTCCAACGACGATGATGAGTAAGACACCATAGAAGAGGATGAGCTGATCCCTCCCCTAGGATGGACTACAAAGGTCTGGTATAAGCCAAGGTGTGAATCCTCCATTTTGCACCACCGACTTATGGGGATTCTTTAGACCTACTACGATGATTGGAATGCAGCTGTGGAGTACGTCTACAATGAGCACACGCACCGTCTAGAAGACACCTATTAGAAGACCAGGGTGTGCATCTCCTTCAAGGATGAATAGAAGGGCGCATACCAGTTGGACTCAAACTATGTGCATCATGCTCACTGTGCCACCATGGAGGATAGCATTGAAGATGCAGCCACTGCAGCCTCCATGGGTCTTCGTGGTCGTCGATTTAAGGATATAAAGGATGACCAATATCGATTCCTCCCTCGCCAACACCCTGAGTTGGAGTGGGCAATGATGGACCCTCAGGTCTTGGATCCAACTACCCAAGTGATGGTACACTTTGACTATGAGTCCATAGCAAAGATTCATCGACTAGAGGATCAGTTGAAGGCACAACAGGAAACCATTAAGAGACACCAATAGGTGATAGATGAGCAAAGAGTGTGTCTCAACCTGCCAAAGATGTACGAGGAGCTTCCCCATAAGCCTCGCCCATAGATGTTGGAGTCACTTTTTATGTAATAAAATGATAGTAGAATGAGTCAAGTTGAGTCTAGTGGAGTCTATTAGTGCGGTGTGAATATTGGTGTGCCTAGTTGATTTGTTATTATGTTTATGTGTCAGTTGGATTTTTGTAATGCATGCTGTAACTTTGTGGGCATGTCCGCAAGTTTCATAGTTAAGAATATTAAAGTTTGAGTCAATAAATAAATAGTTGGGTTTGGTACATCTTGTTCTCTTGGATCTGTTTTTTAGAGCAGTCTGCCCTTATTTCAATGCCAATTAAAATCTACTTGACCAAAAATTATGAACTTTTTTTGGGAATAACTAGACTTAAGTGTCTTTCCAATGCCTCTGAAATCACCACAATATCTGATCTGGTTTGTGAGATATCGCTGTTTCAAGATAAAGTTTCTGCGCAGTCTGGAATCTGGAACAGTTTTGGTTGTATCCTGGTTTTGAGTAATCTAACGACAGAATCTGGAAATGTGGTATGAATACAATTTGTAGATAATTTCTGAAGCTTTCCAACCATATAAAGTACACCTCCTTTGAATATCGGTAACTCAAGATATGACTGTTTTACTTAGCTGCTGATGTTGGAACTCGTCCAGAAAATTTTCAGAATGTATTCTAACTTGGAAATCTCTAAATTTTGAATATTTATATTGGATGTCAGATGTCTGGAATAGGAAGAGGCCGAGGTCATGGAGGTGTTCCCCCACATCCACCACCACCGCCACCGACTATTGAGCAACTACTAGTAGTGCAGACACAGCTTATGCAAGCTCTGGTGCAGAATCAGCAGAACCATCCAGTTGGTGGAGCACCACGTGATAAGCCTGGTGAATTCTTGAAGGGCAGTCCCCTAGTGTTTTCCCATGCCACTGATACACTAGAAGGAGATGATTGGCTTCGTGCAATGGAAAAGCAACTCAACATAGCATAGTGCGATGACCAGCAGAAGGTGTTGTACGCATCAGGACAACTGTAGGGAGAAGATCAAGATTGGTGAGAGGCATTCGAGTATGGATGTCCCACCAATGCTCCTCCTATCACCTGGCAGGAGTTTAGGGAGAATTTCAGGTCCTACCACATACCTGAAGGATTGATAGAGCTCAAGCAAGAGGAATTCAGAGCTCTGAAGCAGGGGTCTATGTCCATTGCTGAGTATCATTACAAGTTTGCTCAGTTGTCACATTATACTCCGAATGAGGTGGCCGATGATGCTGATAAGCAAGGCCGCTTTTCTCAAGGATCTATATGATGGTCTACAACTCCAGCTTATGTTCATTATATACCCCAATTTTTAGACGCTGGTGAATCGCGCTATTGTTATTAACAATAAGCACAAGGAGATGGAAGCCAAGAAGAGGAGGTGTAACAACCCAGAATTTTCCTGGAAACAAAAAGAATAAAAATCACAACTACAAAATTTTTTCTTAGAAATAGCCAATGGTTGGTGACTGTCTTGTAGGAAAACTACCCTAGCTGCATAAGTAGTACCTATTGTAGATGTTTATATCCTCGAATTAAATTAAACTTGCATGAGTTGCTTCTTATGTTCTTTTGTATTGATTAACAAAAGCAACAACATTTATTTAATTATTGAAATAAATGTGTATGCATGTAAGAGCTAATTCAATTAACCTAAATTGGAGGAGCCCCTTTTGGCCCTGGAGCACAAGCCAGGCCGTTTCCACAGCCCGCGAACGAGCTCCAGCCTGGCAGGCCGCACACCAGCAGCCGCAGGCCGGCCCAACTCACGCCCCAACCGGCCCAGCCATCAGGCAGCCCCATTCCCACCGAGACGGGCCACGGATCCGGCGCGGCCTGACTACGCCAAGCGGCCCAGCTAGGAGCCGCTCTCCCCTCTCTCCCGGTCACCGCCAGCTGGGACCCCGTCGTCATCACCTTCCTTGCGCCTCTTCTCCTTTTCACGCCGAGTCAGGACAAGGGAGGAGGGAATCTTCATCGCCAGCCGTTCCTTCACGTCGGTTGTCGACGGACGCGCGGATGCGACGCCACCTCGTCAATCCGCACTGCCTCCGCCCCCAGTTGGAGCCATCCGCGCCATGACGCCATCACTGTGGCCCGCGCCCTCGCAACCGCCCCCTGGCACCACCGTACGAGGTCTGAGCAGGTTGTTGCGCCAAAGCGGAGGCGCCAATGCAAACCGCGACCGCGCCATGACCGTAACCCTAGCCTAGGCGCACCGATCACCTCCACGTGGCCCAAGCTCCCTATCTGCCGTTCACCTCGCCATGATCACCGCCCCCCCCTATAAGAAGGCACCCCGAGGTGCCCTAGCCATTTCCCGTCACCCCGCCGCCGCCCTGGTGGCCATCATCTTCCGTCGTAACCAAGAGAGGGAAGGGAAGGGGGAAGAAAGGGGGGGGGGCAGCAAGAGAAGGCCGCCGAAGAGGAGCCGCTGGTTCGGAGGACGACGTGCCGTCCGACCACGGCGGAGCAGCTGCTCGGCACGGCACGGCCACGCCTCGACACTGCCTCGACTCACCCGGCATCAACATCCTTTCGCCATCGCCACCTACGGTGAGCCCATCACCCTTTCGGCTCTTTACCGTAGTGCTCGCGGGCATCACACCGCCGTCTCCGCACCGGGAACGAGCAAGAGGAGGCCCTGGCTCCTGAACCCGCCTACACACACGCACGTACACCTATCGTCCAAGCCACGGACCGCACTAAGCACCGAGGGCCTGGGAACGCTAGAGGGGTGACACGTTGCGGAGCATGCCCGCCATGGCTAGAGCTCACCATGGTGAGGTTCTGTTCTTACCGCGTTAGGCCAGTAGAAGCGAGGGAAGGAGGGCTACCTGTTTCGCCTTGGCAAGGAACGCACCGCGCGCAGCAAGAAGAGGAAGGGAGCCACGTGAGAGAGCTGCTCGCGTTCACCTTGTCGGTGGAGCCGCGCTCCAGAGCGCCGTCGTGTGAGCGCGTTCCAAATCTCACCAGCCACCTTGCTGGACAAGGGCGGGCCGAGAGGTTTTCGGTTGATCCTATACACGCTGCCGAGGAGACGCCGTGGCTGGGAAACGGCCGCTCGCCGCCGGTGGACGCGCCACCGTGCAGGAAAAGCGAGGGGAGGGACCGGGACAGTGGTTCGTGCACCGGGTGCACCGTGGACCAAGGGGAGAAAAGGGAAGGTGAACACGGTTCACCGTAGACCCCACGAACACCCGTGAACCGCTGGTTCATGCCCACCGTGAACCAAGCCCACAGCGACTGGGACCTTTTTTTTTTCAAATCCACAGCGCAACGTGGCATCACGAGGAGCTGCCACGTGTCACTGCCTGGGGTTCCCAGTTCATTTTTCTTTTTTTCAGCATTCATTTAAGCTTAGAAAATTCATAACTAATTCATTTTAACTCAGAAAAATACCAAACCAGAGTCCAAATTTTTCTAAAAAGGAGCTCTACGTCATAGGCTTGTGTTTGAATGCATTTGGATCTTTCGAAATTCTGTTGCTTCTTTGTGCACCTTTATAGGAGTTGCTCACGCGACCATATGATACGTTTAACAGAGTCGGAGGACCTGCCGATCGAGGAGTACGACCCTGACTACAGCGAGGACTTGGGAGACGACCTGCCAGGTGCCACGCCCCACCCAAACTCGTAGATCCTATTATGCATGCTATAACTAGAATTGCTAGCGCTTTATCTTTTATGCAATAATACGTTGTAGGTTGCATGGTAGTTTTACTTGAGCCTTATACCTTGCTGCAACCATACTCCTGCACACCCGCTGATAGGCTAGATGCTCGCTTGTTACATACTTACTGCTTTACTCTTACTCGCATTATGTCTGTGATGTGATGCTGGTGAGGGAGAGACGTATGTGCGTAAGGCACGAGGTGCCGTAAAACTTGGTAAAAACTGAACAATGAACATGGGGAGATCTTGGCGTGTGTTCTGGGTGTGTGGTGAGGGTTGAGTCAATCGGACAGGATCTTACGACGAGTCTTTGGGGCAAGTCTTGCCGAAGGGGTGCGACCTGGGCATCCCTTGCGAGAGTTACCTGTGGCGGGTATATGAGAGAGGTGGACCGGGGTGTTGGTTATCCCTGGTGAGGTGCTGTCATGGCACGGGGAGTTGGTGATCCCCTTTTGAGAAGATATCCTGTCCGGTCCCCCTAAGGACTGGTATGTCTTGTGAACCGGAACCATGGGACCTTCGTGCACACCACTCGCTCCCGATGGGCGGGGGACGATTACCCGACTGATTAGGGCAGTACCACCACCACTAGGATGGAAGGTGATAGTGTAGGGAGGTACGGGCATGGGGACCCACACCCTCCTAAGACAGCGTAGTGACCTTGGGGGCCCGGTACTACGTCTCACAGTCTCAGCGTTTCGGTAGACTCCGGGGTGGCCCAGGGCTGAGTGGTGGGGTGGTACTGTACCGGTTGGGAGGCAGTCGGAATCAGCCTAGACGAGCCGGATCGTCGAGGATGGCGATCTTGTGGTTTACCAGGTGTACACGCTCTGCAGAGTTGATCGATCTATACGTATAGCCGCGTCCTCGGATATGGACTTTTCCATGACCTACGCTTCACTTGATTAGAGAGAGGAGTCCCTTCTACCTTCCCCCTGGGTTTTGTGTTGGACTCCGGCTTTGGCCGTTGAGACGAGATTTGAGTGGGAGTCGATCTCGTCGCCTAGGGAGAGAGTGAGATGAGATGAGTTGTGTGTGAGGGGTGGGGAGAACGTGTGAACATGATGGGTTAAGTAAAGGAAACCTGATGAACATATTAAAGTCTATACATTAACCACTTGCATAGGAAACCCACAGCCTAAATAGGTCTCTTTCTATTTTTTACCCAATGCATTCCACTCTCCGCAAAGCAATGCAAGCATGGGGTGGGCGATGCGTGGCCAGTACCAAGTGTACTGATAGATTTTTGGCAGGTTCCGAGCCCGAGTACGACTACGAGGGCGATGACTGGGAAGACTAGAGGGTCTGTTCTGCGCTCGAGCTGGTTTCAGGAGATCGTGTTTCCGCTGCTATCCTCATCTGATGCTGTTTAGGATGCTATGTGTGAGTGTGTTCCGCCCTGCGTGGCGAAGAGAATAATTTATGTAAAACTCTCTATGGTATTCTGATAATCGTGTATGACTTGATGTATCACTGAGATTTGGGTAAATTGATGAATCGTTCGTCATTTTACACGTCGTTTCTGTGGATTTCCCTTCGTGGAAATCAAGGACGTTTCAGTTGGTACCAGAGCCATGCTTGACCCTAGGACGGACCCATAGGTTTGGACAATAGGATTATGAAAGATCTTGACACTTTCGGTTATATTACCGACCATGCTGCATTTTCGTGCATGGCTTACCTCAATTTCACACTCTCTTACCTAAATTTCGTTCTACCATACCCATCACATCGCTCCGTCCCACCCCGATTCATCCGGTATCACTCAGAATTCGCCAAGTATCACTCTGATTTACCATGTTTTGCCTTGACTTACCATGTTTCACTTGTAATACCCAAGATACTTCATAAACGACAAGTACTGACTTCGTCTTACGGTTAAAAATTGCAGATGGCTCCTGTTGTTGAGCTCTCCGTGGACGGACTGGCCTACCGTGGGTTCGCCACGATCCTGTATGACATACTGGACTCGCTGGGCGTCCCCACAGAGGAGATCGAGTACGTGTGCCGTGGTGAGCCTGGACCCGACGGGTTCAAGGGCCACGTCGTGGTCCACCTCAAGGTCCCCGCCAGCGAGTTCGTACCCGTGCTGCGTGCCTTCGAGACACTGGAGGTGGAGAACTCCATCGCTTCGTGCGTGCAGTCCGTCTCGCGCACTGCTCTTCGTAGTGTGATGCGTGACGCACACGACTACCTCAAGACAGGACCATACCGCCTGCTGCCAGCCGCTCTGGACCTCAATAGGTTCTCGGAGCCGCAGATCACTGCTGCAGACCGTGCCGCGCGTGACGAGGTCGACCCCTGCCTGAGAGCCTCCGCACAGTACATCATCGCCCAGGATCGCTACATCATGGATGTGGAGATGCAGAACCGCCGCTACCGAGACTTCCTGTTCCGTTGCGACGAGGAGTTCCTCAAGGTGGAGCGCAAGGAAGAGGAGATGGTCGGCAAGCTCGAGGAGGAGCGCATGGGCTATGACAGAATGAAGACCTTCTACGAGACTCGTGAGAAGTCACTGCGGGAGGAGATCGCCAACCTCAAGGACAAAGTTGGGGAGGCTGAGCTTCGCCACGACTATCTTGAGTCCAAGGTGCTTGAGTGTGAGGACCGGATTGAGCGTCAGAGGCTTACCCTAAGGGAGTTCCATGAGAAGGAGAAGCACCGTGGCATCAGGAAGCTTGCCCTGGAGGCCCGTTGCAACACGATGGAGAAGCAAGCCGTGGAGGCTGCCATCACCACCACATACAACATGCAACATCTGGTTCACTACATCAAGTGCACCGAGTACCTTCAGGACAAGGTGAACCGCATCAGCCAGGCTTGGGTCGACGCTGATCGCAAGCGCGTCCAGGAGATCGGAAAGGTCCAGGGCGTCCTCTTACCTGGTATGCGCAAGAAGCCACGTAGACAGCCTTTCCACGTTGAGGCCACCAAGCTCAACTTCAAGGCTTGCTCGACGGAGGATTACGCAGAGGTTCCGAGGACAGAGATGCTGGACTACGCTCTCACCTACGTCGCGAGGATCCACCGCTCCGACGACGAGCTCCGTGCCATGGAGGGCACTCCCGAGGCTTCCACTTCCGGACCTTCTACACCACTCGACACTTCCGGTCAGGAGTAGTCAATGTAGTAGTAGACATGTTGAGCCCTGCGTGGCTAGAGACATGACGCACCTATGAAGCAAAGTAGGATGTCCCACTTTTGGAGCTACCTGCGAGTAGCACGATTCCCGCGAATCTGTCAGTGTAGCTACTGGAGATGTCGCTATGTAATAAATTAATGTAATGGATGTTTTGGATCTTATTGCATCTTATGGTTCTTATTTGCTTCTTTGTATGAGTGTTGGATAGAGATCTTGTTTCAATTTGATAGACCACTTAACAATGAATCTAACGAAAAAAATGTTAAATAATGACCTAACCCTGCAGAGAGATGTCTTGCCGCCGTTCTGCTCGTCTGAACAACCGCTCGCTTTCCCCCGCGCCCATGGCCCGTGGTCGTGGCCGTGGCCGTGGAGGGGGCAGGGGAGCACCCTTCGGTGCCGGGGAGGAGCCCGCACCAGAGGAGCCCGCACTGGGGGCGGGTGCCGCCCAGCAGCTTGGAGGAGGTGCACCACCGCCACCGCCACCACTGCTGGCGGAGGTGATGGACCGCCAAACCCGCCTCTTGGAGACGCTGGCTCAAGGAATGCTACATCGCCACGGGGTTCCTCCCAACGACTTCCAGCGGAAGTTGGAGGGTTTCCTCAAGCTGAGGCCTCCTACTTTCGACACCGCCGACGACGACCCCATCGCCGCTGAGGACTGGCTCCGTGAGATGGAGAAGAAGCTGGACCTCACCACCTGCACTGACGAAGAGTGTGTGGGGGTCGCCGCCCACCAGCTCACTGGCGCTGCACGCGCATGGTGGGACAGCTACTGTGACGCCCACGAGGACCCGGGGAGTATCTCTTGGGAGGAGTTCGCCGAGGCCTTTCGGGAGCACCACGTGCCCGAAGGTGTCATGGATGCCAAGGTGGAGGAGTTCCGCAACATCTCCCAGGGCTCCCAGAGGGTTCAGGAGTACACCACTCGCTTCACCCGCATGATGAGGTATGCTCCGGGTGAGACCGATACTGAGAAGAAAAAGATGTACTGCTTCAAGAAGGGGCTGAACTCTCGTCTCAAGGTGGCCCTCTCGGGTCATGCCTGCCGCACCCTTCGTGAGATGGTCAACAAGGTACTAGAGATGGAGAGGGATCGTCTGGAGGCGGACGCCCTCCACAAGGAGAAGAAGCGTCGGTTCGAGAGTCCCTCTCGTGGCCTGGCTCCGCAGAGGCCACGTGCTCACGCGCTTCCCCCGCTCCGCCCACGTTACACTCAAGGGGCTGTGACCGCACCGAGCCGTGGAGGTGGTACCTACACCGCCAACTACCACCGCCCCGCTCAGAGCCGTCCTGCTCCGAGTCGCCCCACTCAGGGAGCTGGCTCGTGGAGGACCGCTACACCCACCCCCACAGGTAGCGTGCCCTTCACTTGCTTCGGTTGTGGCCAGCCTGGTCATAAGATCGCCGAGTGCCCCGTCAAGAACGGCACACCGCCTGCTCCGACCCAGACGAGACCGGCTGCTACACCTTCTGCACCGCGCAAGAATGTTGCAGGGGCTGTCCGTAGTCGTCTCAACCACATGACCGCGGAGGACGCCCAGGACGCTCCTGACGTGGTGTACGGTATGTTTTTGGTACAGGGAGTTATCGCTTCGGTTTTGTTCGACTCTGGAGCTACTTGCTCATACATTTCCACCAAGTTTGCACGAGAGCATAGCATACCTGTGACCCCTCGCAAGAAGCCCATTGACACTAGTTCACCTTTGGGTCGCATTTTATGCACCAAGAGATGTCAGGGAGTGAGTATCACCATTGAGGGCTACCCTTTCCTAGCCGATCTCACCTTACTTCCATCTGAGGGACTAGATGTCATACTGGGAATGGATTGGTTGACACAGCACAAAGGAGTGATATCTTGTTCACCGAGGTACGTAGAGATCACACACCCGAGTGGTCACATAATCCGCTGTAAGCCTAATCAAGGAAAGGCCGTCTCCATGTTGTGTGCCTTAGAGGCCAAGACAGTCGAGGAGGTGACCGTAGTGAATGAGTACCCTGATGTGTTTCCTGAGGAATTGCCAGGCATGCCACCTGATCGGGATGTAGAGTTTGTGATTGACCTTCTGCCTGGTACCGGACCTATTGCTAAAAGACCCTACCGCATGTCAGTCGATGAGCTGGAGGAGCTAAAGAAACAGCTCAAGGAGTTGTCGGACAAGGGGTACATCAGACCCAGTGCTTCACCCTGGGGTTCCCCTGTTCTGTTCGTGAAGAAGAAGGATGGATCCATGAGGATGTGTATTGACTATCGGAACTTGAATGCCGTGACGGTCAAGAACAAGTATCCTCTGCCTAGGATCGATGACCTCCTAGATCAGCTGAAAGATGCCAAGTACTTTTCTAAGATTGATCTTAGGTCGGGGTATCATCAGATGAAAATCAGACCCGAGGACATTCCTAAGACGGCCTTCGTCACCAGATACGGGCAATACGAGTTCACAGTGGTGTCCTTCGGACTCACTAATGCTCCGGCCTATTTCATGAACATGATGAATAAGGTGTTCATGGACGAGCTAGACAAGTTTGTAGTGGTGTTCATTGATGATATCCTTATCTACTCCTCCACCGCCGGAGAGCATGAACAACACTTGAGAGTGGTTCTGGAGAAGTTGAGGCAGAATCAGCTTTATGCCAAATTTAGCAAGTGTGACTTCTGGCTCGAAAAAGTCGCTTTTCTTGGTCACGTACTCACTGCTGAGGGAGTCGCTGTAGATCCCGCAAAGATCGAAGCTGTTAAGGAGTGGGAACAACCCCGCAATGTGACCGATATCCGTAGTTTTCTCGGATTGGCTGGGTACTACCGAAGATTCATTGAGAACTTCTCAAAAATAGCCAAGCCCATGACCAACCTACTGAAGAAGACTAATGAGTTCGAATGGACGCCCGAGTGCGAGCACAGCTTCCAGACTCTGAAACAGAAGCTTACCACCACTCCTATTCTTGCCTTGCCCGATATCCAGAAAGACTTCGTAGTCTATTGTGATGCATCCAGACAGGGACTGGGTTGCGTTTTGATGCAAGATGGGAGAGTCATTGCCTATGCGTCCCGACAGTTGAAGGACCATGAACAACGCTACCCGACCCACGATCTTGAGCTTGCCGCTGTTGTGCATGCCCTAAAGATTTGGAGGCATTACTTGATCGGAAATAAGTGTGATATCTACACCGATCACAAGAGCCTGAAGTACTTCTTCACACAAGAGGACCTGAACATGAGACAGCGCAGATGGCTAGAGCTTATAAAAGATTACGACCTAGAGATTCACTATCATCCGGGAAAAGCTAATGTAGTCGCTGATGCCTTGAGCCGAAAGAGTTATTGTCACCATCTGTCCATGGAAGCTGTACCACCCGAGCTGTGTCAGGAAATGGGTGACCTTCGTCTTGAGATTCTACCAAAGGGCATGCTAAACGAGCTTCGAGTGCAATACAACCTCAAGGATCGAATCCGCAACGCGCAACTAGAGTGTCCGGAAATCTGGGAGATCCGAGAACTCATGGAGAGGGGCAAGTGCCCCGATTTCAGGGAAGATGAGCAAGGAGTGTACTGGTACAAGGACAGAATCTGTGTACCATCTGATTCCGCCTTGCGACAAGAAATCCTGGAAGAGGGTCATGATTCTAAATATTGTATCCACCCAGGAAGCACCAAAATGTATGCCGATATGAAGAAGCAGTTTTGGTGGAGGAACATGAAGGCAGATATTGCTGGGCATGTCGCGCGATGCGACATTTGCAATAGGATCAAGGCCGAGCATCAGAGACCGGCCGGGTTGCTTAAGCCCTTGGACGTCCCGGTGTGGAAATGGGAGAGCATATCCATGGACTTTATAGTGGGTTTACCTCGAACCCCTAAAGGCCATGACTCGATTTGGGTGATTGTTGACCGTCTGACCAAGGTAGCTCACTTCATAGCGGTGAGGATTGACTACAGAGTTGATAAGTTAGCAGATCTATACATCGAGCACATTCTCAGACTCCACGGAGCCCCCACTAGCATAGTGTCTGATCGTGGCACGCAGTACGTGTCCAAGTTCTGGAAGAGTCTCCACAAGGCTATAGGGACTCGACTGGACTACAGCACCGCGTACCACCCACAGACAGATGGTCAGACAGAGAGGGTTAATCAGATTTTGGAGGACATGCTCCGAGCTTGTGTCTTGAAGTATGGTTCTGATTGGGAGAAAAGTTTGTCCCACGCAGAATTCTCGTACAACAATAGCTACCAGGCTAGTCTCAAGATGTCACCGTTTGAGGCGTTGTATGGCAGAAAGTGCAGAACCCCTCTGATGTGGTCAGAGGTAGGAGAGAGATCATTCTTTGGCCCCGCAAAGATCAAAGATGCCGAAGAAGGAGTCGCCCAAGTGCGAGAGAACCTGAGGATTGCCCAAAGCCGACAGAAAAGCTACGCAGATAATCGTCGGAGAGACCTCGAGTTTCAGGTTGGGGACTACGTCTATCTCAAAGTCTCCCCACTCCGAGGCACTATCAGATTTCATGTGAAAGGGAAGTTGGCCCCCAGGTACGTGGGACCTTACCGGATTTGTCAGAGAATCGGCAAGTTAGCATACAAGGTAGAGTTGCCCGAGGAGCTGACAGGAGTACACCCAGTGTTTCATGTGTCCCAGCTACGCAAGTGCTTGCAGTTGCCAGAGCAAGAGGTACTCACAGATGCACTAGATATTCAGGACACCCTAGAGTACAAAGAACACCCGATCCAGATATTGGACAGAGCTGAGAAGGAGACTAGAAGCACCGTGATACCCATGTGCAAGGTTCAGTGGAGCAACCACACTGAACGGGAAGCTACATGGGAGAAGGAGTCCGAACTCCGAAGGTTTTACCCCTATCTCTTCGAAAGGTATGTCACACCTTAAATCTCGGGACGAGATTTCTGTGAGGGGGAAAGACTGTAACAACCCAGAATTTTCCTGGAAACAAAAAGAATAAAAATCACAACTACAAAATTTTTTCTTAGAAATAGCCAATGGTTGGTGACTGTCTTGTAGGAAAACTACCCTAGCTGCATAAGTAGTACCTATTGTAGATGTTTATATCCTCGAATTAAATTAAACTTGCATGAGTTGCTTCTTATGTTCTTTTGTATTGATTAACAAAAGCAACAACATTTATTTAATTATTGAAATAAATGTGTATGCATGTAAGAGCTAATTCAATTAACCTAAATTGGAGGAGCCCCTTTTGGCCCTGGAGCACAAGCCAGGCCGTTTCCACAGCCCGCGAACGAGCTCCAGCCTGGCAGGCCGCACACCAGCAGCCGCAGGCCGGCCCAACTCACGCCCCAACCGGCCCAGCCATCAGGCAGCCCCATTCCCACCGAGACGGGCCACGGATCCGGCGCGGCCTGACTACGCCAAGCGGCCCAGCTAGGAGCCGCTCTCCCCTCTCTCCCGGTCACCGCCAGCTGGGACCCCGTCGTCATCACCTTCCTTGCGCCTCTTCTCCTTTTCACGCCGAGTCAGGACAAGGGAGGAGGGAATCTTCATCGCCAGCCGTTCCTTCACGTCGGTTGTCGACGGACGCGCGGATGCGACGCCACCTCGTCAATCCGCACTGCCTCCGCCCCCAGTTGGAGCCATCCGCGCCATGACGCCATCACTGTGGCCCGCGCCCTCGCAACCGCCCCCTGGCACCACCGTACGAGGTCTGAGCAGGTTGTTGCGCCAAAGCGGAGGCGCCAATGCAAACCGCGACCGCGCCATGACCGTAACCCTAGCCTAGGCGCACCGATCACCTCCACGTGGCCCAAGCTCCCTATCTGCCATTCACCTCGCCATGATCACCGCCCCCCCCTATAAGAAGGCACCCCGAGGTGCCCTAGCCATTTCCCGTCACCCCGCCGCCGCCCTGGTGGCCATCATCTTCCGTCGTAACCAAGAGAGGGAAGGGAAGGGGGAAGAAAGGGGGGGGGGGCAGCAAGAGAAGGCCGCCGAAGAGGAGCCGCTGGTTCGGAGGACGACGTGCCGTCCGACCACGGCGGAGCAGCTGCTCGGCACGGCACGGCCACGCCTCGACACTGCCTCGACTCACCCGGCATCAACATCCTTTCGCCATCGCCACCTACGGTGAGCCCATCACCCTTTCGGCTCTTTACCGTAGTGCTCGCGGGCATCACACCGCCGTCTCCGCACCGGGAACGAGCAAGAGGAGGCCCTGGCTCCTGAACCCGCCTACACACACGCACGTACACCTATCGTCCAAGCCACGGACCGCACTAAGCACCGAGGGCCTGGGAACGCTAGAGGGGTGACACGTTGCGGAGCATGCCCGCCATGGCTAGAGCTCACCATGGTGAGGTTCTGTTCTTACCGCGTTAGGCCAGTAGAAGCGAGGGAAGGAGGGCTACCTGTTTCGCCTTGGCAAGGAACGCACCGCGCGCAGCAAGAAGAGGAAGGGAGCCACGTGAGAGAGCTGCTCGCGTTCACCTTGTCGGTGGAGCCGCGCTCCAGAGCGCCGTCGTGTGAGCGCGTTCCAAATCTCACCAGCCACCTTGCTGGACAAGGGCGGGCCGAGAGGTTTTCGGTTGATCCTATACACGCTGCCGAGGAGACGCCGTGGCTGGGAAACGGCCGCTCGCCGCCGGTGGACGCGCCACCGCGCAGGAAAAGCGAGGGGAGGGACCGGGACAGTGGTTCGTGCACCGGGTGCACCGTGGACCAAGGGGAGAAAAGGGAAGGTGAACACGGTTCACCGTAGACCCCACGAACACCCGTGAACCGCTGGTTCATGCCCACCGTGAACCAAGCCCACAGCGACTGGGACCTTTTTTTTTCAAATCCACAGCGCAACGTGGCATCACGAGGAGCTGCCACGTGTCACTGCCTGGGGTTCCCAGTTCATTTTTCTTTTTTTTCAGCATTCATTTAAGCTTAGAAAATTCATAACTAATTCATTTTAACTCAGAAAAATACCAAACCAGAGTCCAAATTTTTCTAAAAAGGAGCTCTACGTCATAGGCTTGTGTTTGAATGCATTTGGATCTTTCGAAATTCTGTTGCTTCTTTGTGCACCTTTATAGGAGTTGCTCACGCGACCATATGATACGTTTAACAGAGCCGGAGGACCTGCCGATCGAGGAGTACGACCCTGACTACAGCGAGGACTTGGGAGACGACCTGCCAGGTGCCACGCCCCACCCAAACTCGTAGATCCTATTATGCATGCTATAACTAGAATTGCTAGCGCTTTATCTTTTATGCAATAATACGTTGTAGGTTGCATGGTAGTTTTACTTGAGCCTTATACCTTGCTGCAACCATACTCCTGCACACCCGCTGATAGGCTAGATGCTCGCTTGTTACATACTTACTGCTTTACTCTTACTCGCATTATGTCTGTGATGTGATGCTGGTGAGGGAGAGACGTATGTGCGTAAGGCACGAGGTGCCGTAAAACTTGGTAAAAACTGAACAATGAACATGGGGAGATCTTGGCGTGTGTTCTGGGTGTGTGGTGAGGGTTGAGTCAATCGGACAGGATCTTACGACGAGTCTTTGGGGCAAGTCTTGCCGAAGGGGTGCGACCTGGGCATCCCTTGCGAGAGTTACCTGTGGCGGGTATATGAGAGAGGTGGACCGGGGTGTTGGTTATCCCTGGTGAGGTGCTGTCATGGCACGGGGAGTTGGTGATCCCCTTTTGAGAAGATATCCTGTCCGGTCCCCCTAAGGACTGGTATGTCTTGTGAACCGGAACCATGGGACCTTCGTGCACACCACTCGCTCCCGATGGGCGGGGGACGATTACCCGACTGATTAGGGCAGTACCACCACCACTAGGATGGAAGGTGATAGTGTAGGGAGGTACGGGCATGGGGACCCACACCCTCCTAAGACAGCGTAGTGACCTTGGGGGCCCGGTACTACGTCTCACAGTCTCAGCGTTTCGGTAGACTCCGGGGTGGCCCAGGGCTGAGTGGTGGGGTGGTACTGTACCGGTTGGGAGGCAGTCGGAATCAGCCTAGACGAGCCGGATCGTCGAGGATGGCGATCTTGTGGTTTACCAGGTGTACACGCTCTGCAGAGTTGATCGATCTATACGTATAGCCGCGTCCTCGGATATGGACTTTTCCATGACCTACACTTCACTTGATTAGAGAGAGGAGTCCCTTCTACCTTCCCCCTGGGTTTTGTGTTGGACTCCGGCTTTGGCCGTTGAGACGAGATTTGAGTGGGAGTCGATCTCGTCGCCTAGGGAGAGAGTGAGATGAGATGAGTTGTGTGTGAGGGGTGGGGAGAACGTGTGAACATGATGGGTTAAGTAAAGGAAACCTGATGAACATATTAAAGTCTATACATTAACCACTTGCATAGGAAACCCACACCTAAATAGGTCTCTTTCTATTTTTTACCCAATGCATTCCACTCTCCGCAAAGCAATGCAAGCATGGGGTGGGCGATGTGTGGCCAGTACCAAGTGTACTGATAGATTTTTGGCAGGTTCCGAGCCCGAGTACGACTACGAGGGCGATGACTGGGAAGACTAGAGGGTCTGTTCTGCGCTCGAGCTGGTTTCAGGAGATCGTGTTTCCGCTGCTATCCTCATCTGATGCTGTTTAGGATGCTATGTGTGAGTGTGTTCCGCCCTGCGTGGCGAAGAGAATAATTTATGTAAAACTCTCTATGGTATTCTGATAATCGTGTATGACTTGATGTATCACTGAGATTTGGGTAAATTGATGAATCGTTCGTCATTTTACACGTCGTTTCTGTGGATTTCCCTTCGTGGAAATCAAGGACGTTTCAGGAGGCCTCAAGGATAGGCCTCTAGAAGTAATATTCATTCGCGCACCAACCCTTAGCAAGGCCTCCAACAGAGGTTCCAGGGACCACCTAATTAGTGGAATCGTGGTCAGTACCCTTAGCACAAACCCGAACCAACAGCAGAATAGCAATCAACATCCCCAGCAGCAGAGTGGTCAGTAGACACCATGGACAAAGAACACCCAACAACACTCCCATAAAGACCAGTGCACCTAGTACCCCCAACATATGCTATCGTTGTGGAGAAGTTGGGCATTATGCTAACCATTGCCCCAGGAAGTAGAATCAGCAAACACCCCAGGGTTAGCATAGTAATCAGAAGGGAACGCCACAGAAGCTAGCACCCAACACAAGAAAGGTGAACCATTTGTCTACCGAGACGGCACTTGCAGAACTAGAAGTCAATGCTCGGTACGTTTAATGTCAATTCCATTCCTGCCACTATTCTTTTGGATTCTGGAGCTTCACATTCATTCATATCACAAGGATTTGTTAGAAACCATAGCATACCTTTATGTGCCATGCAAAATCCTCTATTAGTAAACTCACCAGGAGGTAGTATGCAAGCTTCATACCGTTGTCTTATGACTAGTCTATCCTTAAGGGGGGTAAAGTTTAAAGTGAGCTCCATTATGTTGAGGACATCTGGCATTGATGTGATTCTAGGTATGGATTGGATGATGCAACAACACGTAGTGATCAGTGTAAGGAGAAGGTAGTTGTTTGTGACTACACCGAATAGGGAAAGAATCAATGTTGATGTTGTAGTGTAGAAGCAGCCAACAACCACAGTGAACCAGCTTGATGATCATGTCACAAGGAAGACCCAGTGGTGGATGAGTTTCTAGATGTGTTCCCCAATGACTTGCTAGGTATGCCATCTGACCATGACATTGAGTTTATTATTGAATTATTACCTAAAACTACACCTATAGCTAAGCGCCCATATAGAATGGGGGTTAACGAACTAGAAGAACTTAAGAAACAAATAAAGGAGTTATAGGAGAAAGGTTTTATTCGTCCTAGTTTGTCACCTTGGGGAGCACCAATTATATTTGTTGACAAGAAGGATAGTACTTAGAGAATGTGTGTTGATCATTGGTCACTCAATGAGGTTACTATCAAGAACAAGTATACGTTACCTAGAATTGATGACTTGTTTGATCAATTGAGAGGTGCTTGTGTTTTCTCTAAGATTGATCTACGTTCTGGTTATCATCAGTTCAAGATTCATGGGACTGACATACCCAAGACAACTATGTTCTTTTGTATTGATTAACAAAAGCAACAACATTTATTTAATTATTGAAATAAATGTGTATGCATGTAAGAGCTAATTCAATTAACCTAAATTGGAGGAGCCCCTTTTGGCCCTGGAGCACAAGCCAGGCCGTTTCCACAGCCCGCGAACGAGCTCCAGCCTGGCAGGCCGCACACCAGCAGCCGCAGGCCGGCCCAACTCACGCCCCAACCGGCCCAGCCATCAGGCAGCCCCATTCCCACCGAGACGGGCCACGGATCCGGCGCGGCCTGACTACGCCAAGCGGCCCAGCTAGGAGCCGCTCTCCCCTCTCTCCCGGTCACCGCCAGCTGGGACCCCGTCGTCATCACCTTCCTTGCGCCTCTTCTCCTTTTCACGCCGAGTCAGGACAAGGGAGGAGGGAATCTTCATCGCCAGCCGTTCCTTCACGTCGGTTGTCGACGGACGCGCGGATGCGACGCCACCTCGTCAATCCGCACTGCCTCCGCCCCCAGTTGGAGCCATCCGCGCCATGACGCCATCACTGTGGCCCGCGCCCTCGCAACCGCCCCCTGGCACCACCGTACGAGGTCTGAGCAGGTTGTTGCGCCAAAGCGGAGGCGCCAATGCAAACCGCGACCGCGCCATGACCGTAACCCTAGCCTAGGCGCACCGATCACCTCCACGTGGCCCAAGCTCCCTATCTGCCGTTCACCTCGCCATGATCACCGCCCCCCCCTATAAGAAGGCACCCCGAGGTGCCCTAGCCATTTCCCGTCACCCCGCCGCCGCCCTGGTGGCCATCATCTTCCGTCGTAACCAAGAGAGGGAAGGGAAGGGGGAAGAAAGGGGGGGGGGGCAGCAAGAGAAGGCCGCCGAAGAGGAGCCGCTGGTTCGGAGGACGACGTGCCGTCCGACCACGGCGGAGCAGCTGCTCGGCACGGCACGGCCACGCCTCGACACTGCCTCGACTCACCCGGCATCAACATCCTTTCGCCATCGCCACCTACGGTGAGCCCATCACCCTTTCGGCTCTTTACCGTAGTGCTCGCGGGCATCACACCGCCGTCTCCGCACCGGGAACGAGCAAGAGGAGGCCCTGGCTCCTGAACCCGCCTACACACACGCACGTACACCTATCGTCCAAGCCACGGACCGCACTAAGCACCGAGGGCCTGGGAACGCTAGAGGGGTGACACGTTGCGGAGCATGCCCGCCATGGCTAGAGCTCACCATGGTGAGGTTCTGTTCTTACCGCGTTAGGCCAGTAGAAGCGAGGGAAGGAGGGCTACCTGTTTCGCCTTGGCAAGGAACGCACCGCGCGCAGCAAGAAGAGGAAGGGAGCCACGTGAGAGAGCTGCTCGCGTTCACCTTGTCGGTGGAGCCGCGCTCCAGAGCGCCGTCGTGTGAGCGCGTTCCAAATCTCACCAGCCACCTTGCTGGACAAGGGCGGGCCGAGAGGTTTTCGGTTGATCCTATACACGCTGCCGAGGAGACGCCGTGGCTGGGAAACGGCCGCTCGCCGCCGGTGGACGCGCCACCGTGCAGGAAAAGCGAGGGGAGGGACCGGGACAGTGGTTCGTGCACCGGGTGCACCGTGGACCAAGGGGAGAAAAGGGAAGGTGAACACGGTTCACCGTAGACCCCACGAACACCCGTGAACCGCTGGTTCATGCCCACCGTGAACCAAGCCCACAGCGACTGGGACCTTTTTTTTTTCAAATCCACAGCGCAACGTGGCATCACGAGGAGCTGCCACGTGTCACTGCCTGGGGTTCCCAGTTCATTTTTCTTTTTTTTCAGCATTCATTTAAGCTTAGAAAATTCATAACTAATTCATTTTAACTCAGAAAAATACCAAACCAGAGTCCAAATTTTTCTAAAAAGGAGCTCTACGTCATAGGCTTGTGTTTGAATGCATTTGGATCTTTCGAAATTCTGTTGCTTCTTTGTGCACCTTTATAGGAGTTGCTCACGCGACCATATGATACGTTTAACAGAGCCGGAGGACCTGCCGATCGAGGAGTACGACCCTGACTACAGCGAGGACTTGGGAGACGACCTGCCAGGTGCCACGCCCCACCCAAACTCGTAGATCCTATTATGCATGCTATAACTAGAATTGCTAGCGCTTTATCTTTTATGCAATAATACGTTGTAGGTTGCATGGTAGTTTTACTTGAGCCTTATACCTTGCTGCAACCATACTCCTGCACACCCGCTGATAGGCTAGATGCTCGCTTGTTACATACTTACTGCTTTACTCTTACTCGCATTATGTCTGTGATGTGATGCTGGTGAGGGAGAGACGTATGTGCGTAAGGCACGAGGTGCCGTAAAACTTGGTAAAAACTGAACAATGAACATGGGGAGATCTTGGCGTGTGTTCTGGGTGTGTGGTGAGGGTTGAGTCAATCGGACAGGATCTTACGACGAGTCTTTGGGGCAAGTCTTGCCGAAGGGGTGCGACCTGGGCATCCCTTGCGAGAGTTACCTGTGGCGGGTATATGAGAGAGGTGGACCGGGGTGTTGGTTATCCCTGGTGAGGTGCTGTCATGGCACGGGGAGTTGGTGATCCCCTTTTGAGAAGATATCCTGTCCGGTCCCCCTAAGGACTGGTATGTCTTGTGAACCGGAACCATGGGACCTTCGTGCACACCACTCGCTCCCGATGGGCGGGGGACGATTACCCGACTGATTAGGGCAGTACCACCACCACTAGGATGGAAGGTGATAGTGTAGGGAGGTACGGGCATGGGGACCCACACCCTCCTAAGACAGCGTAGTGACCTTGGGGGCCCGGTACTACGTCTCACAGTCTCAGCGTTTCGGTAGACTCCGGGGTGGCCCAGGGCTGAGTGGTGGGGTGGTACTGTACCGGTTGGGAGGCAGTCGGAATCAGCCTAGACGAGCCGGATCGTCGAGGATGGCGATCTTGTGGTTTACCAGGTGTACACGCTCTGCAGAGTTGATCGATCTATACGTATAGCCGCGTCCTCGGATATGGACTTTTCCATGACCTACGCTTCACTTGATTAGAGAGAGGAGTCCCTTCTACCTTCCCCCTGGGTTTTGTGTTGGACTCCGGCTTTGGCCGTTGAGACGAGATTTGAGTGGGAGTCGATCTCGTCGCCTAGGGAGAGAGTGAGATGAGATGAGTTGTGTGTGAGGGGTGGGGAGAACGTGTGAACATGATGGGTTAAGTAAAGGAAACCTGATGAACATATTAAAGTCTATACATTAACCACTTGCATAGGAAACCCACAGCCTAAATAGGTCTCTTTCTATTTTTTACCCAATGCATTCCACTCTCCGCAAAGCAATGCAAGCATGGGGTGGGCGATGCGTGGCCAGTACCAAGTGTACTGATAGATTTTTGGCAGGTTCCGAGCCCGAGTACGACTACGAGGGCGATGACTGGGAAGACTAGAGGGTCTGTTCTGCGCTCGAGCTGGTTTCAGGAGATCGTGTTTCCGCTGCTATCCTCATCTGATGCTGTTTAGGATGCTATGTGTGAGTGTGTTCCGCCCTGCGTGGCGAAGAGAATAATTTATGTAAAACTCTCTATGGTATTCTGATAATCGTGTATGACTTGATGTATCACTGAGATTTGGGTAAATTGATGAATCGTTCGTCATTTTACACGTCGTTTCTGTGGATTTCCCTTCGTGGAAATCAAGGACGTTTCAGTTGGTACCAGAGCCATGCTTGACCCTAGGACGGACCCATAGGTTTGGACAATAGGATTATGAAAGATCTTGACACTTTCGGTTATATTACCGACCATGCTGCATTTTCGTGCATGGCTTACCTCAATTTCACACTCTCTTACCTAAATTTCGTTCTACCATACCCATCACATCGCTCCGTCCCACCCCGATTCATCCGGTATCACTCAGAATTCGCCAAGTATCACTCTGATTTACCATGTTTTGCCTTGACTTACCATGTTTCACTTGTAATACCCAAGATACTTCATAAACGACAAGTACTGACTTCGTCTTACGGTTAAAAATTGCAGATGGCTCCTGTTGTTGAGCTCTCCGTGGACGGACTGGCCTACCGTGGGTTCGCCACGATCCTGTATGACATACTGGACTCGCTGGGCGTCCCCACAGAGGAGATCGAGTACGTGTGCCGTGGTGAGCCTGGACCCGACGGGTTCAAGGGCCACGTCGTGGTCCACCTCAAGGTCCCCGCCAGCGAGTTCGTACCCGTGCTGCGTGCCTTCGAGACACTGGAGGTGGAGAACTCCATCGCTTCGTGCGTGCAGTCCGTCTCGCGCACTGCTCTTCGTAGTGTGATGCGTGACGCACACGACTACCTCAAGACAGGACCATACCGCCTGCTGCCAGCCGCTCTGGACCTCAATAGGTTCTCGGAGCCGCAGATCACTGCTGCAGACCGTGCCGCGCGTGACGAGGTCGACCCCTGCCTGAGAGCCTCCGCACAGTACATCATCGCCCAGGATCGCTACATCATGGATGTGGAGATGCAGAACCGCCGCTACCGAGACTTCCTGTTCCGTTGCGACGAGGAGTTCCTCAAGGTGGAGCGCAAGGAAGAGGAGATGGTCGGCAAGCTCGAGGAGGAGCGCATGGGCTATGACAGAATGAAGACCTTCTACGAGACTCGTGAGAAGTCACTGCGGGAGGAGATCGCCAACCTCAAGGACAAAGTTGGGGAGGCTGAGCTTCGCCACGACTATCTTGAGTCCAAGGTGCTTGAGTGTGAGGACCGGATTGAGCGTCAGAGGCTTACCCTAAGGGAGTTCCATGAGAAGGAGAAGCACCGTGGCATCAGGAAGCTTGCCCTGGAGGCCCGTTGCAACACGATGGAGAAGCAAGCCGTGGAGGCTGCCATCACCACCACATACAACATGCAACATCTGGTTCACTACATCAAGTGCACCGAGTACCTTCAGGACAAGGTGAACCGCATCAGCCAGGCTTGGGTCGACGCTGATCGCAAGCGCGTCCAGGAGATCGGAAAGGTCCAGGGCGTCCTCTTACCTGGTATGCGCAAGAAGCCACGTAGACAGCCTTTCCACGTTGAGGCCACCAAGCTCAACTTCAAGGCTTGCTCGACGGAGGATTACGCAGAGGTTCCGAGGACAGAGATGCTGGACTACGCTCTCACCTACGTCGCGAGGATCCACCGCTCCGACGACGAGCTCCGTGCCATGGAGGGCACTCCCGAGGCTTCCACTTCCGGACCTTCTACACCACTCGACACTTCCGGTCAGGAGTAGTCAATGTAGTAGTAGACATGTTGAGCCCTGCGTGGCTAGAGACATGACGCACCTATGAAGCAAAGTAGGATGTCCCACTTTTGGAGCTACCTGCGAGTAGCACGATTCCCGCGAATCTGTCAGTGTAGCTACTGGAGATGTCGCTATGTAATAAATTAATGTAATGGATGTTTTGGATCTTATTGCATCTTATGGTTCTTATTTGCTTCTTTGTATGAGTGTTGGATAGAGATCTTGTTTCAATTTGATAGACCACTTAACAATGAATCTAACGAAAAAAATGTTAAATAATGACCTAACCCTGCAGAGAGATGTCTTGCCGCCGTTCTGCTCGTCTGAACAACCGCTCGCTTTCCCCCGCGCCCATGGCCCGTGGTCGTGGCCGTGGCCGTGGAGGGGGCAGGGGAGCACCCTTCGGTGCCGGGGAGGAGCCCGCACCAGAGGAGCCCGCACTGGGGGCGGGTGCCGCCCAGCAGCTTGGAGGAGGTGCACCACCGCCACCGCCACCACTGCTGGCGGAGGTGATGGACCGCCAAACCCGCCTCTTGGAGACGCTGGCTCAAGGAATGCTACATCGCCACGGGGTTCCTCCCAACGACTTCCAGCGGAAGTTGGAGGGTTTCCTCAAGCTGAGGCCTCCTACTTTCGACACCGCCGACGACGACCCCATCGCCGCTGAGGACTGGCTCCGTGAGATGGAGAAGAAGCTGGACCTCACCACCTGCACTGACGAAGAGTGTGTGGGGGTCGCCGCCCACCAGCTCACTGGCGCTGCACGCGCATGGTGGGACAGCTACTGTGACGCCCACGAGGACCCGGGGAGTATCTCTTGGGAGGAGTTCGCCGAGGCCTTTCGGGAGCACCACGTGCCCGAAGGTGTCATGGATGCCAAGGTGGAGGAGTTCCGCAACATCTCCCAGGGCTCCCAGAGGGTTCAGGAGTACACCACTCGCTTCACCCGCATGATGAGGTATGCTCCGGGTGAGACCGATACTGAGAAGAAAAAGATGTACTGCTTCAAGAAGGGGCTGAACTCTCGTCTCAAGGTGGCCCTCTCGGGTCATGCCTGCCGCACCCTTCGTGAGATGGTCAACAAGGTACTAGAGATGGAGAGGGATCGTCTGGAGGCGGACGCCCTCCACAAGGAGAAGAAGCGTCGGTTCGAGAGTCCCTCTCGTGGCCTGGCTCCGCAGAGGCCACGTGCTCACGCGCTTCCCCCGCTCCGCCCACGTTACACTCAAGGGGCTGTGACCGCACCGAGCCGTGGAGGTGGTACCTACACCGCCAACTACCACCGCCCCGCTCAGAGCCGTCCTGCTCCGAGTCGCCCCACTCAGGGAGCTGGCTCGTGGAGGACCGCTACACCCACCCCCACAGGTAGCGTGCCCTTCACTTGCTTCGGTTGTGGCCAGCCTGGTCATAAGATCGCCGAGTGCCCCGTCAAGAACGGCACACCGCCTGCTCCGACCCAGACGAGACCGGCTGCTACACCTTCTGCACCGCGCAAGAATGTTGCAGGGGCTGTCCGTAGTCGTCTCAACCACATGACCGCGGAGGACGCCCAGGACGCTCCTGACGTGGTGTACGGTATGTTTTTGGTACAGGGAGTTATCGCTTCGGTTTTGTTCGACTCTGGAGCTACTTGCTCATACATTTCCACCAAGTTTGCACAAGAGCATAGCATACCTGTGACCCCTCGCAAGAAGCCCATTGACACTAGTTCACCTTTGGGTCGCATTTTATGCACCAAGAGATGTCAGGGAGTGAGTATCACCATTGAGGGCTACCCTTTCCTAGCCGATCTCACCTTACTTCCATCTGAGGGACTAGATGTCATACTGGGAATGGATTGGTTGACACAGCACAAAGGAGTGATATCTTGTTCACCGAGGTACGTAGAGATCACACACCCGAGTGGTCACATAATCCGCTGTAAGCCTAATCAAGGAAAGGCCGTCTCCATGTTGTGTGCCTTAGAGGCCAAGACAGTCGAGGAGGTGACCGTAGTGAATGAGTACCCTGATGTGTTTCCTGAGGAATTGCCAGGCATGCCACCTGATCGGGATGTAGAGTTTGTGATTGACCTTCTGCCTGGTACCGGACCTATTGCTAAAAGACCCTACCGCATGTCAGTCGATGAGCTGGAGGAGCTAAAGAAACAGCTCAAGGAGTTGTCGGACAAGGGGTACATCAGACCCAGTGCTTCACCCTGGGGTTCCCCTGTTCTGTTCGTGAAGAAGAAGGATGGATCCATGAGGATGTGTATTGACTATCGGAACTTGAATGCCGTGACGGTCAAGAACAAGTATCCTCTGCCTAGGATCGATGACCTCCTAGATCAGCTGAAAGATGCCAAGTACTTTTCTAAGATTGATCTTAGGTCGGGGTATCATCAGATGAAAATCAGACCCGAGGACATTCCTAAGACGGCCTTCGTCACCAGATACGGGCAATACGAGTTCACAGTGGTGTCCTTCGGACTCACTAATGCTCCGGCCTATTTCATGAACATGATGAATAAGGTGTTCATGGACGAGCTAGACAAGTTTGTAGTGGTGTTCATTGATGATATCCTTATCTACTCCTCCACCGCCGGAGAGCATGAACAACACTTGAGAGTGGTTCTGGAGAAGTTGAGGCAGAATCAGCTTTATGCCAAATTTAGCAAGTGTGACTTCTGGCTCGAAAAAGTCACTTTTCTTGGTCACGTACTCACTGCTGAGGGAGTCGCTGTAGATCCCGCAAAGATCGAAGCTGTTAAGGAGTGGGAACAACCCCGCAATGTGACCGATATCCGTAGTTTTCTCGGATTGGCTGGGTACTACCGAAGATTCATTGAGAACTTCTCAAAAATAGCCAAGCCCATGACCAACCTACTGAAGAAGACTAATGAGTTCGAATGGACGCCCGAGTGCGAGCACAGCTTCCAGACTCTGAAACAGAAGCTTACCACCACTCCTATTCTTGCCTTGCCCGATATCCAGAAAGACTTCGTAGTCTATTGTGATGCATCTAGACAGGGACTGGGTTGCGTTTTGATGCAAGATGGGAGAGTCATTGCCTATGCGTCCCGACAGTTGAAGGACCATGAACAACGCTACCCGACCCACGATCTTGAGCTTGCCGCTGTTGTGCATGCCCTAAAGATTTGGAGGCATTACTTGATCGGAAATAAGTGTGATATCTACACCGATCACAAGAGCCTGAAGTACTTCTTCACACAAGAGGACCTGAACATGAGACAGCGCAGATGGCTAGAGCTTATAAAAGATTACGACCTAGAGATTCACTATCATCCGGGAAAAGCTAATGTAGTCGCTGATGCCTTGAGCCGAAAGAGTTATTGTCACCATCTGTCCATGGAAGCTGTACCACCCGAGCTGTGTCAGGAAATGGGTGACCTTCGTCTTGAGATTCTACCAAAGGGCATGCTAAACGAGCTTCGAGTGCAATACAACCTCAAGGATCGAATCCGCAACGCGCAACTAGAGTGTCCGGAAATCTGGGAGATCCGAGAACTCATGGAGAGGGGCAAGTGCCCCGATTTCAGGGAAGATGAGCAAGGAGTGTACTGGTACAAGGACAGAATCTGTGTACCATCTGATTCCGCCTTGCGACAAGAAATCCTGGAAGAGGGTCATGATTCTAAATATTGTATCCACCCAGGAAGCACCAAAATGTATGCCGATATGAAGAAGCAGTTTTGGTGGAGGAACATGAAGGCAGATATTGCTGGGCATGTCGCGCGATGCGACATTTGCAATAGGATCAAGGCCGAGCATCAGAGACCGGCCGGGTTGCTTAAGCCCTTGGACGTCCCGGTGTGGAAATGGGAGAGCATATCCATGGACTTTATAGTGGGTTTACCTCGAACCCCTAAAGGCCATGACTCGATTTGGGTGATTGTTGACCGTCTGACCAAGGTAGCTCACTTCATAGCGGTGAGGATTGACTACAGAGTTGATAAGTTAGCAGATCTATACATCGAGCACATTCTCAGACTCCACGGAGCCCCCACTAGCATAGTGTCTGATCGTGGCACGCAGTACGTGTCCAAGTTCTGGAAGAGTCTCCACAAGGCTATAGGGACTCGACTGGACTACAGCACCGCATACCACCCACAGACAGATGGTCAGACAGAGAGGGTTAATCAGATTTTGGAGGACATGCTCCGAGCTTGTGTCTTGAAGTATGGTTCTGATTGGGAGAAAAGTTTGTCCCACGCAGAATTCTCGTACAACAATAGCTACCAGGCTAGTCTCAAGATGTCACCGTTTGAGGCGTTGTATGGCAGAAAGTGCAGAACCCCTCTGATGTGGTCAGAGGTAGGAGAGAGATCATTCTTTGGCCCCGCAAAGATCAAAGATGCCGAAGAAGGAGTCGCCCAAGTGCGAGAGAACCTGAGGATTGCCCAAAGCCGACAGAAAAGCTACGCAGATAATCGTCGGAGAGACCTCGAGTTTCAGGTTGGGGACTACGTCTATCTCAAAGTCTCCCCACTCCGAGGCACTATCAGATTTCATGTGAAAGGGAAGTTGGCCCCCAGGTACGTGGGACCTTACCGGATTTGTCAGAGAATCGGCAAGTTAGCATACAAGGTAGAGTTGCCCGAGGAGCTGACAGGAGTACACCCAGTGTTTCATGTGTCCCAGCTACGCAAGTGCTTGCAGTTGCCAGAGCAAGAGGTACTCACAGATGCACTAGATATTCAGGACACCCTAGAGTACAAAGAACACCCGATCCAGATATTGGACAAAGCTGAGAAGGAGACTAGAAGCACCGTGATACCCATGTGCAAGGTTCAGTGGAGCAACCACACTGAACGGGAAGCTACATGGGAGAAGGAGTCCGAACTCCGAAGGTTTTACCCCTATCTCTTCGAAAGGTATGTCACACCTTAAATCTCGGGACGAGATTTCTGTGAGGGGGAAAGACTGTAACAACCCAGAATTTTCCTGGAAACAAAAAGAATAAAAATCACAACTACAAAATTTTTTCTTAGAAATAGCCAATGGTTGGTGACTGTCTTGTAGGAAAACTACCCTAGCTGCATAAGTAGTACCTATTGTAGATGTTTATATCCTCGAATTAAATTAAACTTGCATGAGTTGCTTCTTATGTTCTTTTGTATTGATTAACAAAAGCAACAACATTTATTTAATTATTGAAATAAATGTGTATGCATGTAAGAGCTAATTCAATTAACCTAAATTGGAGGAGCCCCTTTTGGCCCTGGAGCACAAGCCAGGCCGTTTCCACAGCCCGCGAACGAGCTCCAGCCTGGCAGGCCGCACACCAGCAGCCGCAGGCCGGCCCAACTCACGCCCCAACCGGCCCAGCCATCAGGCAGCCCCATTCCCACCGAGACGGGCCACGGATCCGGCGCGGCCTGACTACGCCAAGCGGCCCAGCTAGGAGCCGCTCTCCCCTCTCTCCCGGTCACCGCCAGCTGGGACCCCGTCGTCATCACCTTCCTTGCGCCTCTTCTCCTTTTCACGCCGAGTCAGGACAAGGGAGGAGGGAATCTTCATCGCCAGCCGTTCCTTCACGTCGGTTGTCGACGGACGCGCGGATGCGACGCCACCTCGTCAATCCGCACTGCCTCCGCCCCCAGTTGGAGCCATCCGCGCCATGACGCCATCACTGTGGCCCGCGCCCTCGCAACCGCCCCCTGGCACCACCGTACGAGGTCTGAGCAGGTTGTTGCGCCAAAGCGGAGGCGCCAATGCAAACCGCGACCGCGCCATGACCGTAACCCTAGCCTAGGCGCACCGATCACCTCCACGTGGCCCAAGCTCCCTATCTGCCGTTCACCTCGCCATGATCACCGCCCCCCCTATAAGAAGGCACCCCGAGGTGCCCTAGCCATTTCCCGTCACCCCGCCGCCGCCCTGGTGGCCATCATCTTCCGTCGTAACCAAGAGAGGGAAGGGAAGGGGGAAGAAAGGGGGGGGGGGCAGCAAGAGAAGGCCGCCGAAGAGGAGCCGCTGGTTCGGAGGACGACGTGCCGTCCGACCACGGCGGAGCAGCTGCTCGGCACGGCACGGCCACGCCTCGACACTGCCTCGACTCACCCGGCATCAACATCCTTTCGCCATCGCCACCTACGGTGAGCCCATCACCCTTTCGGCTCTTTACCGTAGTGCTCGCGGGCATCACACCGCCGTCTCCGCACCGGGAACGAGCAAGAGGAGGCCCTGGCTCCTGAACCCGCCTACACACACGCACGTACACCTATCGTCCAAGCCACGGACCGCACTAAGCACCGAGGGCCTGGGAACGCTAGAGGGGTGACACGTTGCGGAGCATGCCCGCCATGGCTAGAGCTCACCATGGTGAGGTTCTGTTCTTACCGCGTTAGGCCAGTAGAAGCGAGGGAAGGAGGGCTACCTGTTTCGCCTTGGCAAGGAACGCACCGCGCGCAGCAAGAAGAGGAAGGGAGCCACGTGAGAGAGCTGCTCGCGTTCACCTTGTCGGTGGAGCCGCGCTCCAGAGCGCCGTCGTGTGAGCGCGTTCCAAATCTCACCAGCCACCTTGCTGGACAAGGGCGGGCCGAGAGGTTTTCGGTTGATCCTATACACGCTGCCGAGGAGACGCCGTGGCTGGGAAACGGCCGCTCGCCGCCGGTGGACGCGCCACCGCGCAGGAAAAGCGAGGGGAGGGACCGGGACAGTGGTTCGTGCACCGGGTGCACCGTGGACCAAGGGGAGAAAAGGGAAGGTGAACACGGTTCACCGTAGACCCCACGAACACCCGTGAACCGCTGGTTCATGCCCACCGTGAACCAAGCCCACAGCGACTGGGACCTTTTTTTTTCAAATCCACAGCGCAACGTGGCATCACGAGGAGCTGCCACGTGTCACTGCCTGGGGTTCCCAGTTCATTTTTCTTTTTTTCAGCATTCATTTAAGCTTAGAAAATTCATAACTAATTCATTTTAACTCAGAAAAATACCAAACCAGAGTCCAAATTTTTCTAAAAAGGAGCTCTACGTCATAGGCTTGTGTTTGAATGCATTTGGATCTTTCGAAATTCTGTTGCTTCTTTGTGCACCTTTATAGGAGTTGCTCACGCGACCATATGATACGTTTAACAGAGTCGGAGGACCTGCCGATCGAGGAGTACGACCCTGACTACAGCGAGGACTTGGGAGACGACCTGCCAGGTGCCACGCCCCACCCAAACTCGTAGATCCTATTATGCATGCTATAACTAGAATTGCTAGCGCTTTATCTTTTATGCAATAATACGTTGTAGGTTGCATGGTAGTTTTACTTGAGCCTTATACCTTGCTGCAACCATACTCCTGCACACCCGCTGATAGGCTAGATGCTCGCTTGTTACATACTTACTGCTTTACTCTTACTCGCATTATGTCTGTGATGTGATGCTGGTGAGGGAGAGACGTATGTGCGTAAGGCACGAGGTGCCGTAAAACTTGGTAAAAACTGAACAATGAACATGGGGAGATCTTGGCGTGTGTTCTGGGTGTGTGGTGAGGGTTGAGTCAATCGGACAGGATCTTACGACGAGTCTTTGGGGCAAGTCTTGCCGAAGGGGTGCGACCTGGGCATCCCTTGCGAGAGTTACCTGTGGCGGGTATATGAGAGAGGTGGACCGGGGTGTTGGTTATCCCTGGTGAGGTGCTGTCATGGCACGGGGAGTTGGTGATCCCCTTTTGAGAAGATATCCTGTCCGGTCCCCCTAAGGACTGGTATGTCTTGTGAACCGGAACCATGGGACCTTCGTGCACACCACTCGCTCCCGATGGGCGGGGGACGATTACCCGACTGATTAGGGCAGTACCACCACCACTAGGATGGAAGGTGATAGTGTAGGGAGGTACGGGCATGGGGACCCACACCCTCCTAAGACAGCGTAGTGACCTTGGGGGCCCGGTACTACGTCTCACAGTCTCAGCGTTTCGGTAGACTCCGGGGTGGCCCAGGGCTGAGTGGTGGGGTGGTACTGTACCGGTTGGGAGGCAGTCGGAATCAGCCTAGACGAGCCGGATCGTTGAGGATGGCGATCTTGTGGTTTACCAGGTGTACACGCTCTGCAGAGTTGATCGATCTATACGTATAGCCGCGTCCTCGGATATGGACTTTTCCATGACCTACGCTTCACTTGATTAGAGAGAGGAGTCCCTTCTACCTTCCCCCTGGGTTTTGTGTTGGACTCCGGCTTTGGCCGTTGAGACGAGATTTGAGTGGGAGTCGATCTCGTCGCCTAGGGAGAGAGTGAGATGAGATGAGTTGTGTGTGAGGGGTGGGGAGAACGTGTGAACATGATGGGTTAAGTAAAGGAAACCTGATGAACATATTAAAGTCTATACATTAACCACTTGCATAGGAAACCCACAGCCTAAATAGGTCTCTTTCTATTTTTTACCCAATGCATTCCACTCTCCGCAAAGCAATGCAAGCATGGGGTGGGCGATGCGTGGCCAGTACCAAGTGTACTGATAGATTTTTGGCAGGTTCCGAGCCCGAGTACGACTACGAGGGCGATGACTGGGAAGACTAGAGGGTCTGTTCTGCGCTCGAGCTAGTTTCAGGAGATCGTGTTTCCGCTGCTATCCTCATCTGATGCTGTTTAGGATGCTATGTGTGAGTGTGTTCCGCCCTGCGTGGCGAAGAGAATAATTTATGTAAAACTCTCTATGGTATTCTGATAATCGTGTATGACTTGATGTATCACTGAGATTTGGGTAAATTGATGAATCGTTCGTCATTTTACACGTCGTTTCTGTGGATTTCCCTTCGTGGAAATCAAGGACGTTTCAGGAGGCCTCAAGGATAGGCCTCTAGAAGTAATATTCATTCGCGCACCAACCCTTAGCAAGGCCTCCAACAGAGGTTCCAGGGACCACCTAATTAGTGGAATCGTGGTCAGTACCCTTAGCACAACCCGAACCAACAGCAGAATAGCAATCAACATCCCCAGCAGCAGAGTGGTCAGTAGACACCATGACAAAGAACACCCAACAACACTCCCATAAAGACCAGTGCACCTAGTACCCCCAACATATGCTATCGTTGTGGAGAAGTTGGGCATTATGCTAACCATTGCCCCAGGAAGTAGAATCAGCAAACACCCCAGGGTTAGCATAGTAATCAGAAGGGAACGCCACAGAAGCTAGCACCCAACACAAGAAAGGTGAACCATTTGTCTACCGAGACGGCACTTGCAGAACTAGAAGTCATGCTCGGTACGTTTAATGTCAATTCCATTCCTGCCACTATTCTTTTGGATTCTGGAGCTTCACATTCATTCATATCACAAGGATTTGTTAGAAACCATAGCATACCTTTATGTGCCATGCAAAATCCTCTATTAGTAAACTCACCAGGAGGTAGTATGCAAGCTTCATACCGTTGTCTTATGACTAGTCTATCCTTAAGGGGGGTAAAGTTTAAAGTGAGCTCCATTATGTTGAGGACATCTGGCATTGATGTGATTCTAGGTATGGATTGGATGATGCAACAACAAGTAGTGATTCAGTGTAAGGAGAAGGTAGTTGTTGTGACTACACCGAATAGGGAAAGAATCAATGTTGATGTTGTAGTGTAGAAGCAGCCAACAACCACAGTGAACCAGCTTGATGATCATGTCAACAAGGAAGACCCAGTGGTGGATGAGTTTCTAGATGTGTTCCCCAATGACTTGCTAGGTATGCCATCTGACCATGACATTGAGTTTATTATTGAATTATTACCTAAAACTACACCTATAGCTAAGCGCCCATATAGAATGGGGGTTAACGAACTAGAAGAACTTAAGAAACAAATAAAGGAGTTATAGGAGAAAGGTTTTATTCGTCCTAGTTTGTCACCTTGGGGAGCACCAATTATATTTGTTGACAAGAAGGATAGTACTTAGAGAATGTGTGTTGATCATTGGTCACTCAATGAGGTTACTATCAAGAACAAGTATACGTTACCTAGAATTGATGACTTGTTTGATCAATTGAGAGGTGCTTGTGTTTTCTCTAAGATTGATCTACGTTCTGGTTATCATCAGTTCAAGATTCATGGGACTGACATACCCAAGACAACTTTTACTACAAGGTATGGTTTGTACGAGTGCACCGTTATGTCCTTTGGTTTGACCAATGCACCTGCCTACCTTATGTACTTGATGAATAAGGTGTTCATGGAGGTTCTGGATAAGTTTGTGGTGGTATTTATCGATGATATATTGGTATTCTACAAAATAGAAGAAGAGCATGTTGAACATTTAAGGTTGGTCTTGCAGAAGCTTAGAGAACACAAGTTGTATGCTAAGCGAAGTAAGTGTGAATTCTGGTTGAAGGAAGTTTCTTTCCTAGGCCATGTTGTCTCTAATGGTGGAATATCAGTAGATCCAAGCAAGGTGAGAGATGTGTTGAATTGGAAACCACCAACTGATGTGGGAGAGATTCGTAGTTTCTTGGGATTAGTTGGATACTATAGAAGGTTCATAGAAGGTTTCTCTAAACATGCCAAGCCTATGACAGCTTTGTTCGAGAAGAATGCTAAGTTTGTATGGTCTGAGGAGTGCCATGCTAACTTTGAAGAATTAAAGAAGAGGTTGACTACCGCCCCAGTGTTGGTTTTGCTAGATTTGAACAAGAGGTTTTCGATCTATTGTGATGCATCTCGTTAAGGTCTCAGATGTGTTCTTATGCAAGAAGGCAGAGTAGTGGCTTATGCATCCCGATAGTTGAGAAAGCCTGAGCTAAACTATCCTACTCATGATTTGGAATTAACAGCAGTGGTTCATGCTCTGAAAATATGGAGACACTATCTTATCAGACATAAGAGTGATATCTATACTGATCACAAGAGTCTAAAGTATATTTTTACTCAGACAGATCTAAATACGAGATAGCATCGATGGTTGGAGTTGATCAAAGATTATGATCTAGAGGTACACTATCATCCTTGAAAGGCGAATGTTGTTGCTGATGCTCTTAGCAGGAAGAGTTATGCCAATGAGGTGCAAGTGGCACTGATGTCAAGTGAGTTGTGTGCCGAATTTGAGCGACTAAATTTGGGCTTTATCACTAATGCAGTGGAGTTGGTGTTGGAGCCTAAATTGGAGCAAGAAATACGTAAGGGCTAGTTACAGGATGTGAAGTTGAAAGAGATAGTGAAAAATATAGTGATTGGTAAGGCACCAGGTTTCCGTATGGATGATAATGGAACTCTGTGGTTTGGGAAAAGCTATGTGTGCCTGAGGATAAGGCTATACGAGAGGCAATTCTTTGTGAGGCACATGAGTCTGCTTACTCTATTCATCTTAGAAGTACCAAGATGTATTTTGATCTAAAATAGAAGTATTGGTGGTATGGACTAAAGAGAGATGTTGCTGAGTATGATGCTTTATGTGATACATGTCAGAGAGTCAAAGCTGAACACCAAAGACCTGTTGGGTTATTACAACCAATGAAGATACCTGAGTGGAAGTGGGAAGAAGTTGGTATGGATTTTATAGTTGGGTTACCACGTACTCAGAGAGGCTATGATTCAATATGGGTGACAGTGGATCGGTTAACTAAAGTTGCTCACTTCTTATCGGTCAATACTACCTATACTGGTCCCCAATTGCTGCATTATATATGGAGAGAATAGTGTGTCTGTGTCTAAATGGAGTTCCCAAGAAAATTGAGGTACTCAATTTACATCTCATTTTTGGCAGCAAGTACATAGTTCGTTCAAAACAAAGTTGAATTTTAGTGTAGCATATCATCCTCAGACAGATGGGCAAACTGAGAGGATTAATCAGATATTAGAGGACATGTTGAGAGCTTGTGCATTGCAGTACGGTACAAGTTGGGACAAGAGTTTTCCTTATGCAGAGTTTTCATATAACAACAATTATTAGAAGAGTCTCAATATGGCACCTTTCGAAGCTTTGTATGGACGAAAGTGTAGAACTCTATTGTTTTGGAATCAGATGGGAGAAACTCAAGTGTTCGGACTAGATGTTTTAAGAGACGCAGAAGAGCAAGTAAGGATGATCAAAGATAAGTTGAGAGTGGCTCAGTCTCAATAGAAGAGTTATGCCGACACTAGGAGGAGAGAATTGGTTTTTGAAGTAGGGGATTATGTTTACTTGAAGGTGTCACCTATGAGAAGTGTGAGAAGGTTTAACATGAAAGGAAAGTTAGCACCAAGGTATATTGAGCCTTTCAAGATTTTAGAGAGACGTGGCGAAGTAGCTTATCACTTGGAATTGCCTGAGAGTTTGTCAGGTGAGCACAATGTGTTCCATGTGTCTCAACTAAATAAGTGTTTGTGTGTACCTAAGAAGCAGATACCATTAGAAGAACTTACAATTAAGGAAGATCTCACTTATGAGGAGTTTTCGGTAAGGATTTTGGAGACGGTAGAGAGAGTTACAAGAAGCGGAGTTATAAAGATGTGTAAGGTTCAGTGGAATCGGTATACATAAGATAAGGCTACTTGGGAAAGAGAAGAGGATCTAAGGAAAACATACCCACAGTTATTTGAGTAAGCATCGTCTGAATCTCAGGGATTAGATTCATTTTAAGGGGGTAGAATTGTAACACCCTAAAATTTGCATAATTTTGAAATAGGAGAAAATGATTAATTATGGATTTTTGTGAGCATTTGAATTTAGGAAAAATAATAATTTTGCTGAAATTAAAATCAAATATAGGTTTATAATCATGTACGTGCGTTCATGCTGCTGCATATTGTTTTTGTGTTGTGTGGTTTGAAATCAAATTTCAAAATAATTTGAATTTGCCTTCAAAACTTAGTTGGAAATTGGTTAGAAAACAGAAAAAGGATTTCGTTTCACCTTCCTTGAATTCAGATTGCTGGCACAGCTCCTGCGTGGCCTGAGTCTCTTTCCACCAGCCCAAGCTACTTGGTCTCCCTCTCCTCCTCTTCCCCTGTGGCCGCACGTCACTCTGGCCCAGCTAGCAGCCCACACAGGCGCAAGTTCTCTTCTCCCTCTTGGGCCACACTAGCGCGCTTCTCCTCTCTCCCTTTGTCTCTCTGACCGCCCATCCCCGCGCCCTCCTTTCATTGATAGGTGGGTCTGCCCCATCAGGACTGTCTCCCACCTTGAGCCATCTCCGCAACGGACTCTGTTTCATGCTCGAAGTCCGCGTTCACCCTGCTTCCCCTGTTTTGCGTGCACCGCAAGCCGCCTCGACCCTCTTAAATACCGCCCGAGTCTGCGCCGCCTCCCTATTCCACCTCAGAGCAAGATTTTGCTCTTGCATTGAGCTCGCAGCCGCCTAGCCCTAGCGTCGTCACCGCTGTCAGGTTCAAGTCGTTGCAGCGCGCCGTTGTTGGTTCCCCGCTCGCTTTGTTGGTCTTGGTGAGTTGGCCTTGAGCTTCTCTCTCTCCCCGTGTCCTTGTTTCTCTCGGTAGTGGACTGTAGGCTTAGATTCAATGAGCACCGCCATACCAGCCATGGCGCTACCATCGCCAGGCTCGCCGCCGGCCACTTCTCCCTCCTGAGCAATCCTGGTCGTCTGATTTTGATCCAACGACCGAAAAAAGAAGATACCCCTTCGTCTGTATTTTTGCAAAAAACCCCTTACAACTAATTAGATCTTAACCCATAGTCCATAGCGTCTTTCCAAATTTCGTTTTCTTCTTTTGAAAGCGTAGTTTCTTTGGTTTAGATTTAAAATACGTTTTCACCTATTTACAATTTTGCCACTGATCTTGTTTTAGCCATAAAATCTTTGTTTTAACTCTGATTTGATCCGTTTAACTTGTGTTAGGTTCGTAAATCGATAAACTACATGTTCATACTACTGTTAAGTAGGTTTTCAACTTTTAAAATTCGAGCTTAGATTTAATCTATTATTTTACTAAAGGAAAACTTGTTTAATTCATAACTTCTTCGTTTTAGCTCTGGTTTTTGTAATCTTCGCGTCTTTGTGTTCTTAGTGAGACGTAGATTCGTTTTTCAAACTTTTCAACTTGATTTTATGCTGTTGGTGTACTGTTATAATCTTTAGCTCTTGTTTGCTATGCATGATTGCTTCTAGATGCTTGTATGTTGCTGTGATTAATTGAGTATAGACGATGAGCAATTCGTGGGAGATCAAGGGTACTACTTTGATGAGCAGGATCAACGGGAGTACATTGTTCAAGGAAAGTATAGCATGGGATCATCCTTATTTCCTATTCACTTTAATACATTAAATTCATGTTGCATGTGTTACCTTGATAGGGATTCCCTAGAATTGAACTTATACCTTGTCACTTATGGGATATGCATTGGGTAGCTTTGCTAGTGCTCAATTAAACCATGATCTTTTAACTAGACTAATGGTATATCCAATAAACATTAAAATATGACTTTTTAGCAACTTGAAAATAGGGGGCTAGAGTATCTAGCTACTTTTCTAAATGCTTCATATTCCTCTCCCTAAGGACTTATCTGTAAGTGATCGTCTGTGACTTATAGTATAGCTGTGAAGGCTATATGGCTCTGGCTTTAGCTTAGTATGAGGACCTTTTTCTAGCTTGTTAGTGGTTACCTTCATTGGCGTAAGAATGGCTTGACAAATTGGGTATAGGACAACCTCTACTCTGATGTATATAGCCAGGATGGAATTATGCCATTCATTGGGGGGGGGGTTCCTATATCTATTTCCTGAGTAAATCTAATGGCTCTAACTTGTTAGACGAACCTTTGAGAGGCTTCATAGTGACCCCTGCCTGCTCACCTTGGAAGTGTTTTGGGAGTAATTAACCTAGGCATATGGGTATCACGACTTACAGTGAAAGTGTATAACCTCTGTAGAGTGTAAAACTGGTATATTAGTTGTGCTCACGGTCATGAGCAGCCTTGGAACATTTACGGAATAGATGAACACTAAGACTTATCTATTTATGCTATTCATTTTTGTGATTACATTGATATTGTGTTTTGCTTTGGGAATCGAAGCAATTTGTTGCTACTCTTATGCCCTAGAGACCTCGATAACTTCATAAATGAGTCCGCCGTAGCCTCCTCTGCCATCCCGACCCTTTCCCATAGCCTATGGACATCTAGGTTAGGAACCCGAGCATCATCGATGACCTATCCGCCGTCAGCCATGGAGCTACCGTGCTGACCCTATGTAGAACCCCATCTCCCTCCCTTCTTTCTCCACCGTCCAGATCTAATCTAACAGCCTAGATCCATCGATACCCCATCGCATGGAAGTTTTGCTAAAGAGTCCCTTATTTTTTTATATAGAACCCGCCGTCCCTGCACTTTTTCTAAAGAACCCTTATACTTCTTCTTTATCATGCCTGCAGTCCCTGGCCCAAATTCAAAATCTGATTTTATTTATTTTAAATCAAAATTGAGTTCTATTTATTTACAAAAATGTCACTGATCTCGTTTTAGCCATAAAATCTTTGTTTTAACTCCGATTTGACCCGTTCAAGTTGTGTTAGATTCGTAATTGCGTAATCTACATATTTATACTACTATTAAATATATTTTCAACTTTTGAAATTTAATGTTAAAATTTAATCTATTCACCTTTAATCACTTAATTCATATTGCATTTTTCTACCTTGTTGCCAATAAGGATATCCAAGATAGTTGATATCTTGTACCGTGACATCATGGGTGATTATGCATTGGGTAGTATGATGCTAGTGCTCAATTAAAGACCATGATCTTGTAATTTGACTAATGTAATACGCAATAAACACTAAAAGATGTGTTTAGCAATATGGAACAAGGGGGCTAGTGCATTAGGTTGTTTTATGGTGCTCAAGATTCCTCTCCCTAAGGACTTATCTATAAGTGATCATCCGGGACTTACAGTACAACTATGAGGGCTACATGGCTCTAGCTTTAGCTGAGTATGATGACCTTTTCTAGCTTGTTAGTGGTTACCTTTATTGGTTTAAGAATGGCTTGATGAATTGGGTATTGGACAACCTCTAGTCTATGTGTATAGCCATTCGACAGGGGGGTTCCTATACCTATTTGCCGAGTGAATCTAATGGCCCTAACTTGTTAGACGAACCTTTGAAAGGCTTCATAGTGAACCCTACCTGCTCACCTTGGACGTGTTTTGGGAGTAATTAACCGGAGCATATGGGTATCACGACTAACAGTGAAAGTGTACAACCTCTGCAGAGTGTAAAACTGGTATATCAGTCATGCTCACGGTCATGAGCGGCCTTGGAACATTTACGGAATTGATGAACACTAAGACTTATCTATTTATGCTATTCATTATTCATGATTACATTGATCATGTGTTTTGCTTTGGGAATCGAAATAATTTGTTGCTACTCTTTTGCTAAAATTTTAACAACTAAAAGTTGAACGCTGTTAAATCTGTATCAAGCCTTTTGAGCCTCATGAACCCCATGTTACACTTGTTGAGTACAACATGTACTTACGCTTGTTTATTATCATTATTTGGATAAAAATCCCGAATAGGTAATAGATGGCTATGGTAATGATGATTTCCCTGAGGACTACTAGTCTTGTGGTCAACTAGTTGACGTCCCTGTGATATGGAGCTGCCGCGACAGATCTTTTCTTTATACTTTCGCTACATTTATGTGAAGACTCTGTCTTATTCGTAATGTAATAAACACTTGTGTTGATACTATTCATAATTTGTCGGCTTATGTGTGTGACTTATCTCTGGGCGCACATAAGATTTTGCATCCCATTTTATCCTTAAAATTGGGTGTGACACATCCCCTCCCTCTCTCACACGTGCGCCACTTGTCCTAGGCCAATGCCGCCATCCCTGTGCCCCCCATGCCGCCGCTGCTCCACCAGGCCGCCACCGCCCCTAGGCCATTCCCAACCAGTCCCCCGAGCAAGGACCCTCACAGCTACTAATGGGCTGGGTGTTACACGATGTTCAGTTGCCTGCCGACAACCTACTCCTCATTGAGATGAGTCTCTAGGTGATCAATTCGTGCGCTAACAAGCCTCTCAGAGAGGTATATGTAAATTGTCCATGTTTTCTTGTTAGTTTATAATTTTTGAGTTGAAGTGAGCTTGCTTATAACTCAAAATGGAATAAGAGCTAATGTCTCATACATCAATCCTGCCCACAACAACAATTTAATAGAGAATGTTAACCAAGCAACCATGTTGATGTGGAATATTGAAGTATATGTTTTTGTTCTAGGTTTGAATCATAATGGAGCAGCCAAATTAGTGTGGAATGGTGCGGTATATATTTTTAGACCAACTTAGGACTAATATCCTAGCTTTATTTAAATCTTGAAGTGAGTCTCTACTGGAGTTTCATTCAAGTGTCATCAACCAATTAATAGACTACCACATAAACATTTCTGATGACATGACAACATTTCTGAAAAGAGAGAAGGATTGAGTCTTATATATATGAAACTCTATATTTGCTCGGTTTTCAACTCTACATGAGGCAAGGAATTAAATATCTATGAAACCATAGAATGAAACCAAACATTGAGGGTGGTTGTCACCTATGTTTCATTGTATTCTATCTTACGTGGCATTCTTAGAAACAATGCTACGAAACTCTCTACTAAGAATGGCCTAAGTGTATATTGGGTCGCTAATTTACACCAAAATAAATGTGAAGGGCCGCCGACTCTATGTCCAATAGAGTACCCTCTCTCTCCCCACCCCAACCCCCAACATATCTCATGCATAAAGAACTGATCTTGATTTTAATTTCTGTCTAGAAAATTAAATGGAATTTTATTGTTTACTCACATTTTACACATTCAAGGCTTCAAGAAGACTCTATGTTTGTCTTCCAAAATCAGTTCAACATTTTGGGTCAAACTGCTTCTTTTTCACGAAGGTGCCTTCTTTTACCACAGGTGGTTGCCTGCTTTTACGGTTTTACCGCACCCTTCAGATTCAGGTCAGTCCACACATGATACGGATTCAGATTAATTTCGAGATATTGTCGACCACCAATAATAGTTTTTCCCACTAACATAGTGGTATGCGCTTTACATGACAACACCTTAATTTTTTATTATTAATCAGTGGGGATAAGTCTTCAAGGTCTTGCTTTTAATCTACGGCTCATTGGTCAGTCAGCTAGAAATGTAATGTAATGGTCGATTTAGCTAGGCATAGGCATATAGATGTAATCCTTTTCATCTTTTCCTTGGTGCTCGTAATAGTATGGTTCGTAAGCTATATAATTAGGTAGGGAATTGTGAGATACTGACCGAGTTAGGTAAAGATGTGCATGTAAATCAAGGATAGGAACAAGACATATGTTAGTGTTAATTATGTACTTTTAAAATTTTGTTTTGAAAAATGTATATTCACAAACGGATTTTCTCATTGGCACAAACATATTTTTTAGTATGAAATCACACATAAAACAATTAGAACTTCCAAGTCATGTTTTCTAAATAGATTTTTGGGACAATATCTTTTCAATACATCTATTTTTGTGGGATATGTAGTTCTGAGAAACAAAACATTTGATGAACTTTGAGTAATTGGATTTTAGATGGCTAATCGAACTATAATAATATGACTATATATTGTAATAATATGGTGTTTTTTTACAATGTTAATAATATGGTGTTTGGATCCTGTATTATAGGTGCTCAATTATATAATTTGTTTTTTCAGCACGAATTCTTCCACTAGTAGGTTTGAGATCCATTATTGGATTAAAAATTATATTGATTTGGGTGTATGAATCACTTAAATATTGTTTTATCCAATTATTATAACGCAAAAATGATCCAATAGGCTGTCAGTTTCGGTGTTCAGTCATGACCTGTGTTGGTACTAAATTATTGAAGGGGAACGTCAACAAATTTCTGGCTGCACTGTCGTCGCCGGTACAAATAATGCTGATTATAATTTAGAAATTGCCATTTGTCGATCGTGGTGTCTTGTCAGTTAGGCGGGGGAAATTAGTCTAATGTACAAAATATTTATTTTTTCCTCTCATTCCATACTAATGTATCAACAAGGTCAAGTGTGAATGTTATTTTAACAAGGGAGTAGTATAGGAGAGCACGATACAGTGGACGAAGCATGCTTCAAATACCACGTTTAATTTCCTAGTACTCGTGGCCGTGGGTATTCATCTCATGTAACCCAGAAATACCACGTTTCCTAGTACTCGTGGGTATTCATCCCATGCAATACAGAAACATACATATCTGTCGCACATTAAATTTCTATTTTGGGTTATGAATAGAAAACATATAAATAAAATAAATAATTTTAATATTTTATTAAAGAATTTTAGGATTGGTTTCCGTTTTAATAACTTTGGAAAGTGGAAAGCAAGTGAATTTTCTAAGATTTTTATAATTTAATTTAATTTGATGAATATATGAAATATAAAATTTGACTAAAATCTGAATAGGTTTTTCTCTACTTTTGAAAATAATTTTTTGAAACATGTTTTGAAAATAAAGGTGCCAAATTTGATTTTTATTTTAGGTAAAAATACATTTTGCTTCGAGGCCACACAATTTCAAAATGATATTCAAACATTTTAAATGAATTTAATAAAACTTTTTAATAATACTTAAAAAATACATAATCTCTTCAAAGACCCATTTGTTTATGTTTAACCAATAATATTTAATGTCTAGGCCCATTAGGTAAGGTGGAAGGTGCGACGTCAATTTGTACCATGTTGCCCGCTGATGTGGAGGTAGAGAGTCCCTAGTTTGAGAATCCCTAAGATAGTAAATTAATTTTTTTCACCCCTCTTCTCTCTATTGGGCCACTTCCACCACCTTGCTTGTGGCACAATCAACTCGCCTCACCATAGCCGTGGCCACATTCCAATGGAGGAATAAGATAACTTTTTGAAGATGCCCCTAAGTTTGTAATTATTTGAGGTCCAAAATATTTACATTTTAATCTTTGGCTTATAAATTATTTACATACATGTCCTTTTATTTACAAATAAGACCCTAAAATTTCAAAAGCTCATATCTTTTCAACACTTGCTCCATTTAGGTGATTTTTGCACTCACAAGATCATGGAAACAAGCCTTTGAAAGGTCCTTGTGTGGTTTTGGTAATTGAGTGATAACCTAGGTGGACAAATTATGTTTATGTGAGATACACAAGTGATTAGTCCACAGGTACATATGTGTGAGCAACATATGCCATGAAGGTGAAAATGGCTTGGAGATGTTGCAAAGCTCACACATGTGATTATGAAGGAGCTCATTGCAATGAGACATGACATTGAGTCATGTGATCAAGGTGGAGAAGATCAAGACAAGACTTGGCTTAATGGACCGGTTGCAAGCGTGAAGGGCAAATCGGAGGCTTTGGAGCGATGGACCATGTGGCGGTGAAGCTTGAGCAAGACTTGGCGCTGATGGACGAAGGCAACGGTGAAAAGCAAGTGAAGTCAAGATTGATGAACCAATATGATCACATGATGATATGAAGTGGATCATATCATTGTTGATCGTGTTGTTGCATGTATTGCATCGACATTGAAGGAGATGGAATGGAATGCGCAAGGCAAATGTATAACCTAGGGCATTTCATATCACTGGTCATAGGTGTGTAGAGAAGTTGATGACTGGGTGTAGGATACATAGTCATACTATCAAGAGGGGCAAACTTATTTGCATATCGGTCATCTAGTGCCACTTGAGTGATCTAACTTTGCATCGTCGCTAGGATCGAGTGGCATGGTAAGTTGAGTGGCTAATCCTTTGGAAAATATTTGTGAAAAGCTAACACGCATACACATGGTGGTGTACACTTGGTGGTGTTGGCACATTTGCAAAGAAGAAGAAGTTGGTGAAGAAAAGGTGTTAGTCGTGCTGGTCACAGAGTGACCGGACGCGTCCGGTGTGGATACCAGACCTGTCCGGTATGTTATCCAGACTTCGGGTAGTTTGACAGGAGTGACTGATGCGTCTGGTGTGGCTACCGGACGCGTTCGATATTTGGACCTAAGGTGAGTGACTAAGTGTTAATGACCGGACGTGTCCGGTCGCCACACCGGACACGTCCGGTGTGAATCAGCAAAGTCGATATTCTGTGAAACAGTTGATCGAACGCTGGGAGCGTTCAGTCCAGAGTGACCGGACGCATCCAGTCGGGACTGGGTGCTTACTGGACTCGACCGGATGCTGAGACTCAGCATCCGGTCATTTTCTAATGATGCGTCCGATCGGCCCTCAGAGCTTACTAGACTCGGAACTTTCCTACACTTGCGGAGAAAATTCTGATGTACTCCCCTTCCTCTATCGTCGTGTTACCGTACCCAACTGTTCAGACTAGAAGATGGAATTTATTGAAGACAATGTTGATGTAACACCACCCCATGTCCAAAACCTGCATATATGTCCCAGCTTCACACGTAGAATGGATCTGCATACACAGCACCTCTCTTACACTTTCGTTCTCGCTTCATGTAAAAGGGTTAACCAGGAGGTGCTATGTTTGGAACAACAAGGATTATAAGCTGGCCCTCACCTTCCTAAACTAACCCACCAACAATAACTCATGAGCCACATGGATCACTTGGGCGAACAATGCTACAACTACATGCTACTAATGGGTTGGGGGTGTTACATTCACCCCCTTAAGGGCTGACGCCCTCAGCAGCTCACCACATATGCACTAGATGCCCAGAACCACCTCTCGGTGCACTTCACCATGAGCACATGCAACAAGGGTTGATGCCCTGAATACCATCAGTGACACCACGCATACAAAATCTTCTTATATGGCTCAAGTCCACACATGGAACATGCATAGCACATCACTTACACATTCATCCTCACTTCGTGTAAAAAGGTTAACCCGGAGGTGCTACGTTTAGAACGACAGGGATTATATGCTATCTCTCAGCCTCATATACTTTCAAGGTGGTACTAACCCACCAACTACAACTCCTCCTGTACCACATGGGCTACATGGGTGAATAACACTACAACTACTACTGGCTTCTAACAGGCTAGGGTTAGTTGAGGCTCGAGTGTACCCTTGATCGATTGCTGTGGACATGGACACCCTAAGTGTATTTTTATTTTAGACCCTCTAGTGATTTTATAATAAGTTATTGCTTTTGTAATAAACACTGCTATGAATAAATTGATCCTGGTATACATGCGATTTGCTTTCAGTTTTGTCCTTAAAATCGGGTGTGACAGTATCATTCACACAACCAAGCAATCATCACAAGGATAAATGAGAGAATTTTTTTAAATGTTTATTACAAGTCTCTAATGCATTAAATTCTCAAGTTAGAACTGTAAAACTAATTTGCGATTTTTCCTAACCTAGGTGTGGTTTGTAAACCGAACGATTTTCCCGACATTTTGCCAAGGTTAAGAGTACTACACAATGAATTACATTTTAGCAAATAACTAGCGAGCGTCTTTGCTCATAGGTGTCACAACCATCAACTCAAATCGGCTGCTACCATTTATATCCATTTTGCCAACTCTGGCGAGACGTCATGGCCACCAAGGTCCTTTAGGTTCCTACAAAACAACTTAAATAAAACACTACGAGGTACGAGGTACCGGTTTGTATTCCGCAGGACTTACCGAAATAATACTTGCTACTACATAACCATTTGGTAGTCACGGCCAAAATTAAATTTCAAAGGTTGCAAAAATAGCTGTACTCATGTGTCTCTAGAATGTATTGATTTCTAGGGATGGGTATTCGTCCCCCCCCCCCCCCCCCCCCCCAAAAAAAAAAATCAATCTGTAGGCCAACTTTCAGACTATCAGGCAGCAACTAAAAATAACCATTTTTAAGAATAGAAATTATCCATAAAAATAGAATAAATAAATTGAAGAAGAATCCCACCAGGTGAGCCATTGTGGCCACAAGTCAGAAGTCATGCAATTTTTTTGTGTGAAATACACTTGCGTGCAGCTGCTATGAATCGAACTCAGGAGCTTAGGCCTCACATGAGCCTCCCCTACCATTCTAGTACATACGAACTCATGATCAAATAAATGATAATGTCCCTTTGTAACAGTGAATGTGTCTAATGTCATGCCATGCTGATATGTTCTCAAAATCATATCAAGAAAATCATTTTTACATGCCCGTATAGGAACAATTTCAGACTGTGTTACTACAATAGTATGCCTATATGACCTTTTTTCTGGTAGTGCCAATTGACAAAAAAATCAACCTACTACACTTTTTATCCTATTTTTCTAATCTACAATTGCTCCATGTTTTTCATTGCTATTGATGGCTAGTGGTTCAACAATGACAAAGCTCTAGCTAGAGCAATAAAGCTGCCTAGGGCAGCCCATAGCCACCGCGTACCCCTACAAGGTCTCTCCTAGGCATGTGGGATTTTGGGTTTCAAGAGACCTCATTGGCATGTTATGCGTATCATGCTCCCGATGAGAACATTCGGTGACATGTGTAACACCCTAGAATTTGCTACTTTGGAAATGTAGTTAAATCAATTTAATTTCAAATTTTTGTGCACATGAAATATAGGAAAAAGAATATTTTTTATTTTATTAAAATTCATCATAAGGAGTAGCAACATGGATGTGCATACATGCTGGTGCATTTGAATTATTGCAATGAGTGGTTGAATCCAAAATTCAAAATGAATTCAAAATGCTTTTGAGAATGAAATTAAAAATGGCTTTGAAGTAAAAGAAAAGAAAAAAAAGAGAGTTGGAAAATAAAAGAGTTTAACAGGGTTGTAAAATTTATTTTTCGAAGCCTACCAAAATTGCCCATTTTTTATTTGAGTTGAAAAGTATATTTGAAACTCTATTTGAATTTGCATTTGGTTCATAATTGAATTTGGTTTTGAAAACAAAATAGAAAAGGAATTCTTTATTTTTTTCCTCTCCTTCCTCGGTTTTTGGCCCACGGCCTAGTCTTTCTCGCAGCAGGTGGCCCATTCCCTTCCGCGCCGTCGCCCGCTTCCCATAGGCCCAGCTCCCTCTCGGGCCGATTAAGCCGCGCCACGCGGGCCATGTCCCACCTCCTCCCCCGCGCAGTCGCCAACAAGTGGGTCCCGCATGTCAGCGTTGTCTTCCACCTTCCTCTCATAACCGTACCAGACTCCGCTGTCGCATCGACGTCCACCGCCGTCACGACTCCGTGTTGCCGTGCCTCCCAAGCATCCCGACCCCCTTAAATAGGAGTGTCGTGCCGCCCGCATCGCCCCCGTATAATCCTAAGCCGTCGTGCTCGCCGAATCGCACCACCCGAGTTCACAACCCTAGCCGCCGGGTCACCGTCACCCCGCTACGCAGCGTGCCGCCTCTGTCCTCTCCACGCGTGCCGAGGATTGTCGTGGTGAGTTCACCTTGTTTTCCTCTATCTCCCCATGCCTTTCTTTAACGCAGCCGAGGCCCGTAGCCTTTTTTCCATTTTCCCCCGCGAGCTCCTCATCGTCGGGCATGGACCACCACGCCGGGCTCTCTGCTCTGGCCGGCAATCTTGCCTAAACCAACGCAGCCATCCTTGTGCCGATCAATGCTCAAGATTAGATCGCGTTAATTCATACCCCTTCGGTCCACCACGAAATGTGGACGGAGTCCACCTCAGCTGGTCCATGCCATAGTGCACGTGGACCACCACCACTGGCCAGTCACTACGCGCCACGCAGCCACTGACTTGGTTTGCACCGGTAGCCCCACGTCGTTTTCCAAAAGGGTCCTCCGGTTATTGGAAAATCAACCCTCCATCCTTTTGTATTAAAAATAAATTAGTTTTAGCTATTTTCATTTGGAAACCCCCTTGAGCTTTCAACTAATAGGAGCCACCGTCCAGATCTTGTTTAAAACCATATTTCATTTGTTTTATTTCAAAAATGAGGTCCAGAAATTTACATCATTGCCATTGCCATATCTTCTTCATTTTAACTCCGATTTGATCCGTTCAAGTTGCGTTAGATTCGTAACGACATAATCTACACATTAGTATCAATGTTATCCATGTCAAGAGCTCTGAAATTTCATGGTTTAAATCCTAACTTGAATAATGATTATGCGATTGGATTTTTCTAATTAAAAGTAAATTAGGCTTTTCACCTTGGTCAATTATATGATTAGTCTTACCTTATTTTTCTAAATCAAGTATAATTTGGCCTTAACTCAATTAAGGTATTTCTTTAAAATATCTTATACATGTTTTATACAGCTAAAATAAATAAAGCCTATAGTTTCTTATCGGATTAAATCTATCGGTAGATGTATCTTTTTCACCGTAGCTCCGATTAGCGTGCTTTTCATGTTTGTGTGATCGTAGCAACGTGTAGATTTGATTTCAAATTTTTTTTCACTGATTGGTGCATTGTTCTAATATAGTTATGTTTGAATGTTATGCATGTTTGTTCAGATGCATATGTGGTGCTTAATGATTTTGTCTAGTCGGTGAGTTTTACGTGGTGATCAAGAAGCAGTTCTTCGGAGGCTACGAATAAATAGAAGAAGGATCTAAGTTGAAGGTAAGTATAGCATGTGATCTTCCTTGGTGTCGTATACACCTTTAATCATTTAATTCATACTGCATGTGCCTACCTTGACTACCACTAAAGATAACCTAGTCATTTTTACTTGTACCTTGATACCTATGGGGATTGCATTGGGTAGTATAATGCTAGTGCTCAACCAAAGCCACGATCTTGTAACTTGACTAATGGTATATGTAATAAACACTAAATGAAGCTTTTTAGCAACATGGAACAAGGGGGCTAGAGCATTGGGCTATTTTTATAGTGCTCTAGATTCCTCTCCCTAAGGACTTATCTGTAAGTGATCTTCTGGGACTTACAGTACAGCTGTGTGGGCTACATGGCTTTGGCTTTAGCTTAGTATGAGTGTAACACCCTCGGTGTTAAGCATGCACTTAACCTTGACATTTCATGATCACAATCATCATTGAGCATTCATGAACATGAGCATCATTCATTCATTCACAAGCTTATATCACATGAAACATGTTTTTGAAACATTGCAACATATTGTATATTTCATGTGTGTTGTTCTATAAAATGAAAAGTGTGCAACATGTGCTACTCACTTTAGTGAAACATGGTTAGTTAGCTATGCAACAAGATCATGAAACATGTGAAACAGGACTATGAAACAATTGTAACATTTCATGTGTTTTCATTGTTTCAGTACATACCTTGCTTGATTCTTGTGTGACCAATGTATGGTGTGGCTAAAACTCCTTTTAAGTAACTTAGTTACACTTAGAATATCATTTGGGACATTGTTCATGTTGATCACTTTGACTAATTAGGTTCCCAAGTCATGGTTTGACCCATTTTGACCCCCTAACACTTTGGTTTGACTATTTAAAAAGTGTAGCTTAGGATGTTTGCATGTCTGAGCACCCTAAAGCAAAGTTGTAGCAAATTTTATAAGGAACAAATTTTGTTTAGAAGCCAAGTCATGAAAATGTGCACAACATGTTCAAAGATGGCCCTCAAGTCAGGATTGAAAGCTGTTTCAACAATTGAAAATTTTTCTAAGTGTTATACTGGATTTCAGTTTCATGAACTCGACTTTGGCTTGATATAACTTGTAATCCTTTGTGAATTAGACTTTGATCCTTGAATAGAAGTTGTAGATGGAAAGTAGGGCTACAACTTTCATGTTCATGGTTTTCGCTTATGATCAACAGATTAGTTGTTTTAACGCGTGGATGTTGCACTGTCAGGCTTGCTTGGAACTCTGAATGTCGTGCTACAGTGCTGTCGGGGTTCAGAAGACCACCGCCGCGTGGCGCCACACGTCGTCGGCCATCTGACCACGTTGGCCACGCGCCATGGATGTCCTGGCATGGCCAGCCATGACATGAACCACCCCACGCGCCTGCCCGACCAGCTCGCACTCCATTTCATTTTCTCGTTCGCCTCCACTACGCGCCGCAGCCAGCGCAGCGCCCGCCATTGCTGCCGAGCGAGCTTCGCCATCGCTGAGCTCGTGAACCACCGTAAAAACGCGAACTCCGTCTTCACCATAGCTCCGCCGTGTCCTCCTCTACCTTCTCCACCTCCTAGCTACGCATTCGTGCTTTGGTAAGGTCATAGTGACCATTTCCACCGTCACCGCCATGGGCGTGTCCTCGCCGATGATGAGGCCGCCGTGGCCGGGGTAGCTAGGAAGCGTCCCGTCCCCGTTTCTTTGTCGTGTTAGCACCGTGGCAACTTCTAGTAGCTCACACCGTGCTCGGTTGAGCCGGCCATGGGTTGCCATCGCCGGTAGCTTGCACCGGAGCTCTGTCGTGCCGCCATCACCGGCGACGTGCCACCTCCGCTAGGTCGTAGGTCGTGCCACAAGCACCAATAGATTCCCCGCATCAGGTAGATCGCGTAGGTGTCCTCGGCGTCACTGGAGGAGTCGCCATCGGCGAGTTCCACCGTCGCCGCGCCGTCGAAGCCGCCTCCTCTGTTTTCGTCTCGCTGACGGGTGGGGTCGGCTGACACCCGGGACCCACACGGTAGTGGCTGTTTGAGTCAGAAGCTAGTTCAAAAATTCCAGTTTGAATGCTGATTTGTGATTTTTGTAACTCCAAATTGGTAGATCCAAATTGAGTACTTCCAATTTTGTTAGACTCACAGTTAGGTCTAGTATTTAAAAAAAATATGTCTTGAGCACTTTATGTAGAGATTTTGGATGAATTAAATAGGAACTTGAAAAGTGTTTTTGAATGCATGCAAACTTGTTTAAATCATATCTTGAGTTTCTGTGATCCAAAAATTGTGAAATTTTGTGGGTAAGCTAGTATTGCTTAGTAGAAGCTCTGGTTAAAATTTGAGAGACATTGAATGTGTAGTTTTTGAGTTATAGATTTTTCTTTTATCACTGATTGATACTTGGGTGAATTTTTATAAATTATATAGGAATCCATTGACCATGAAATTTTGTGGGAAGTATCCTAGTACCTTAAGGGTGCTAGAAAAAATATGAAATCTGTTGCTTGACACTTTTCCCTAAGGTTTCCTAATTATTTCATTTTAAGCCATTATGCCTTATCATTTTTGTGTGAGATGTTATACTTACTCAAATGGTGTGAAATTTTTATGGTAGTCTACTTAGAACATGTAGTACCTACTGTAATTTTTGTAGATTTAATGGTAGAGTTTTCATATATGTTTACCATTTCCCCTGATTAATTAAATAAATTAAGAAAAGCATTAAAAGAAATAATTTGGTGGTAAACACCTTACTTTCTGGTATTGTTTTGATATGTGTGATGAGTTAGTAAAGTTGGCCTTGTCCAATTATATGTTTGAAACATAAGTTAATAATTATTTTCTCACGTTATGTGATCCTGGGCAGCAAAGCATAGATTTACTATTTTGGCTATGATAGATTGTGATTCGGCTTTTAGTGATTAAATAAGAGTTGTAGGCAATTTTATAAGCTTTCTAGAAAGTTTAACATCAAAGCATTTGGATAAGTATAACTTCAGTTATGATATAAACATGTAACTGTCGTATGTAGTTTAGACATGGCATTGTGTGAAATTGGTAAGTAGATGGAGAAGAGATATGCACCTACTCAATTAGTAGGGAGTTAGCATTGTTATCATTTTTCTACTTAACATCATTGTCATAGCATGTACCTCCTGTTATCACATCCTCCGTGATCCATCTTATGCATTCATGGTACTTATTTATGCATATGCATGCAATAGGTGCAACCGAGGGGATCACACTTGTGGAACTCGACGCCGAGCCGCAGGAGGAGAATTAGGAAGTTCAGCACCTGGAGGTTTCCAGAGAAGGAGAGCCTGAAGCCGATCACCTTCCCGAGTACCCCGATCACCAGCCTTTGACGTTTGTGAAAGGCAAGCCCCGGAGCATTATAAGTCTCCCTATTTTATTAATGTCACTTAAAGTTATTCGTATTGCTGCATTACATGACAGGAGTTGTTTGTAAACACTTGCTGCATACTACCATTCCTTTACCAGATATATCTACCATGGATCCTAATTAAGTCCAGGAACGTTTGTCATGCTTAGCTCTACTTAGACCGGTAGAAGTCGGGTGATTCCCTGTCACCTGCGAGCTATAGGTGATAACTTAATCACGGTTGGCTATATTGTGCTATTGTGGAACATAACCTGGTATTGTTGAACAAATGGAGACCGGGTGGAGTCTTATATGTGGTACTATAGTGACTCCACCTGTGTCGTTTAAGGACCGGATGTTGGAGGTCATCTTGTCATGTTGAACGCAGCCTCTCACATAGTTGGTTGGATAAGTCATTCTGACCGCGAAGCCGAGTAGCTCATCTTAGGCCGGGACCACAAGCAGTTCAAGTGTGCACTCTGGATGGTAGTAAGGATGTGCGGAGAGCCATTGGCGTAAGCCCAAGGGCGGGTTAGAGTCCCGATCACCCTTGGCAGAGTGGTTCTCTGATTGTGCGGTGCTGGTCGTACCCGTGAATTTGGTTCCTAATTTGTACCAAAGGTGACCTAAGGCTACCTTTGCGAGGCATGCCTGGGTGTGTGTTAGGAATATTTCCCCAGCTGGGTAGGAATCGATTTGAATCGCCATCTCTCCCGGATAGTGAGAACTTGACTTGAGTTCCTTTCATCGTAGTAAGTTATGGAAAGGATGAAAATGATGGTTATGAGATTATGCAAGAACTCAACTGGATATGGTTATTATTGTGATGAATTAACGGTATCAACATGTTTGGCATAGGATAGTTGCTAATCTAGTATGAGACAGGATTAATAACTACTGATTTCTAATTAAAGAGATGTTGGATAACTTATGCTTTTCTGCAAATAATGTCTACCAGCTCTACTTATAAAGCCTTGCATACTCCTTGGTGTCTTAGTATATTAGTCAGACGGGTAAGTCTTGCTGAGTACCTTCTCGTACTCAGGGTTTTATTCTCTTTGTTGCAGATAACGTTATGTTTCAAGGCTACTGCAAGAACTGTCTTGCTCCTGCTGTGGATGAGGACTAGGACCATGGGCAATGGTCATTCTATATTTCATCTCACCTTTGTGCTTTTGGTTGGAGATGACTATGACACTGGCTTTGTATTAAACTACGTGTGATGTTTATGTTAAACTACTTTGCTTCCGCTACTTTCAAACTTGGTTTGTAATAATTATTCAAACTCTGATGTATGAGACATATTTGTGAACTGTGATGTAACATGTGACTGGTTGTGTTGAATCTCTACGATCTTGGTTTGTATGTTGGTTGTTTGAGATCTTTCGCGATTTTGTTGGACTACCGGGTTTATATGGGCTCAAGTGTGACGGTTGATCGCTTCGGTGATTGCTATTGTACTTGTGCTCTTATAAATTGGATGGTTCTATGACAACGAGGACCTTTTCTTGCTTGTTAGAGGTCAGCTTTATTGGTGCAAAAATGGCTTGCCTAATCGGGTATAGTGTGGCTTCTATCCCCTTGTGTATAGGCTACGCGTCATTCTGCCATCGGGAAGGGGGGCCCTATATCTATTTGCCGAGTGAATCTAATGGCCCTAACTTGTTAGACGAACCTTTAAAAGGCTTCATAGTGAACCCTACTGACCTTTCTCACAAGTGGGTCAAGAGATTAGCTACCTTGGGCGAAAAGGTAAATCACGACTCATAGTGAAAGTGTACAACCTCTGTAGAGTGTAAAATTGGTATATCTGTTGTGCTCATGGTCATGAGTGGCCTTAGAATATTTATGGAATAGATGATGAACACTGATGATACCAATGATAAAGATGCTCACTAATGATTATTGATTATGCTATTCATTATTCATGTTTACCTAATCACATGTTTATATGGGCTTGTGAATAAACTTGTTGCCACCGAATTGCTAAAATCATGACTCATTAAAAGCTAATCATAGTTAAACCAGTGTCAGCCTTTTGAGCCTCATGAACCCCATGATATATTTGTTAAGTACGACATGTACTTATGCTTGCTTTATTTTTTTAATTATTTGGATAAAAATCCCAGTTTGGTACCAGATTACTAGAGTTTACAGGAATTAGGCTTGTGATCAACCAGTCAGTTGTCCCTATGGAATTGGAGTCTTCACCCGAAGATCGGAGTTATCTTTCCACTGTTTGCTGTCTAAGGTTATATTCTTTATACTAAGTACGTTATATATTGAGCATTGTCTATTAATATTACCCTTATTTGTAGCTATATGTGAGATTTGACTTCCTGGGCTCACATATGATGTGTATCTGGTTTTGTTCTTAAAACTGGGTGTTACAAAGTGGTATCAGAGCAATGCTGACTGTAGGATGCAAGCCTAATAGAAACTAGTTATTTTAAGGTTTAGAAGTTCCTATAAAAATCCTTGCTCTATGAACCTTGATATTTTCTTCTCTACTATATCTCTACCCTTGCTATTCATCTCTACATTGGTGCTTATTTTAAAGTCTTTGTTCTCATCTTCACTCCCTGATTTGACATGCTTTTAGAACTATTCCTCACCACCTTCTTGCGTAATCTGAATATGAGTCTTAGGATTGTTACCCCTAGTATAATGAGGACGATAGTATCGCAAGTTGAGTCAATGATTGAGTTGTGCACCTTTATTGCTTTGATGAATTTTTGTTATGCTTATGATTGTTTTGCATCTTTGAAATGACTGCAATGATCTTGTTGGGTGTTCCCATAATTTCATTTAGCTTAAAGGCCTAAGGTATAAGGATTAATGAAATAAATGGTTGGGTTATGGTTTCTTCTATTTTCCCTATCCTGCCTTTCGGAGCAGCCTACACTCTTTGGATTTTATCTTTGTTTTTAGAAGACCAAAAATCATAGAAAATTCTAGACAACAGTAGACTTCGATATATTTCTCTGACCGCAAGAATCACCCTGATAGCTATTTTCTTTATGGAGTTATGAAAATCACAAGGCCCACATGTGCTATTTAAAAACTAGAGCAGTTTCTGTTGTGCACTATTTTCAACTACGTAACTGTAGAATTTGGAAAAGTTTTCTAAAAGGAAGTTGTGGAGGGTTTGATAAGCTTTCCAACGTTATAATCTACAACTTAATTAGATTAATGGAATGAGATTTATAGCTATTTTACTGCACTCCTATTTTTTTGCTCGCGAGGAATTTTAGATTTCTTGTTCTTGCCCATAAATGAGAGTATCATTGGGATGTCAGCACATCTTGATGCTAGTTAGCTCATCTGGAATAAGGTGCAAGCTACCCTTTTAGTTAGCTCATCTAGAAGGAGGTGCAAGCTATACTTTTATGTCCCCTACTTGATCTTTTCTTAAGGGGAGTAGCCAAGTTGAAGAAGTTGCAAGATGAAGTTTCATATGTTCTAGTTATTCATTTGGAAACATCAATTATCTCTGTGATGGTTGCTACTAGGAGAAGTGCTTCGCATGATGACCGAAGGAATCCAGCCAATTCTAATCCCTCGCCATCCAAATCCCCCATCTATAGAGCAAGCTTTGATGACGCAGACTCAGTTATTATAGACTATTGCTCAAAGTGTGTTGAACAACCCACATCAAGTGCCACCTAATAACAAGTGTGGTGAATTTATGAAGGGATAACCACCGACATTATCTCATACAAGCGAACCACTAGAAGCTGATGACTAGCTTAGAGCTATGGAGCGATAATTGGACATAGCTTAGTGTGATGATCACGAGAAGGAGCTTTTTTGCATCTAGCCAACTCTAGAGCACAGCACAAGACTGGTGGGGGTCTTACCAGTATGGACATCCCAACAATGTTAGATAGATCACTTGGAATGAGTTTAGCGAGAGCTTTAGGTCGTACCACATTCCCATAGGTGTGGTAGAACTCAAGCCAGATGAGTTCCGGGCTCTCAAGCAAGGATCTATGACTATGTATGAGTATCATGACATGTTCACTCAGTTATCGCGCTATGCTCCAGAAGAAGTGGATAATGATGCTAAGAAACATAAACACTTTTTGAAAGGACTGAATGATGGAGTTTAATTGTAGTTGATGATAGTTGTTTATCCTGATTTCAAAACATTGGTGGATAGGGTAATTCTAATTGAGAACAAGCGTCGAGAGATGGAACAAAAGAAGAGAAAGCGTGACCTTCAACGCTAGTTAAGAAACACTCGTCTCCGTTTTGCCACATAACCAAAATGTCAGTCACACCCTCTGAATCTACTTGGGAGTATATATCAGGATCAGTATCAGCAACTCTATGAGGAAGTGTAGCATTTTAGCTCTCAAGAGCCATGTCTGTCATCTCCCACTATCACCTTGATAATGACAAATACTTCTACTAGTAAGGAAGATTATGATTGTGGTGAGATTGAACCCTATAAGAATGATTGCCTTGAAAAGTTCCTAAGAGTAATCAAAGCCTGAATCGACAGTAGCAGGAGCTAGAACAGAATGCCCATAAGAACCAGGTGCAAGAAAATAAATTAAAGTGAAACTACATCCCTAGAAGTCTGAACAATGTGGATCTTGTTACCACTCATCGAGCTAAGGATGTCGTTTGTGGTTTGATTGTAGTAAGCTCAGCCACTGCGATGGTGTTGTTTGACCCTAGTGCGTCACATTCATTCATATCTAGGGAATGTGTAGAAGATCATAAAATAACTATGCTTCCGATGAGGAAACCAATGATAGTTAAGTCTCTAGGAGGAGTAATGAAGGCAGACCGCATATGCCCAAAAGTTAGTCTTACCATAAAAGGGGAGAACTTTGATGCAAACCTTATAGTTTTGGAGTTAATGGACATTGATGTTATCCTTGGAAAGGAATGGTTATCTGCTTGTAAGGGAGTGATTAAGTATACCCAATGTTCGGTGCTTCTAATAACACCGTCAGGAGAAAGAATTGAGTATGACAGTATTCTACCTGCACCTAAGGAATATGAGAATGCCCTATTAGAAGGTGTATACTCAGAAGATGTATACCACTTAAGGGTTTCATCATCTAGAGAAAGTATCCTTTGCTCGGTTGATAAGTTATTGGATCATCTACGAGGAATGGATGCATTCGTTAATGTGGCTCTGCAATTCATGCTATCCTTAGTTGGGAGTACAATCATCAACATACCTAGGTCAAGTAGGCATTGATGACATAGGAATGAAATATGTAATAACTACAGATGGTTCTACGGAGTCTCAAGAAATTCTAATGATATACTAAGCATGACAGGAAGGGTTGGGATTGAAGAAAGTTAATGATGTGATTGAAACCCACTCAAAGATGTGAGAGAAACTCAGAGCTTTAAATAATGGGATTTGGTTAGAGGTTCAAGGGAGGTTTATCCAAGATCATCAAGATATTGATAGTGTTATTGGAGAAGGTTTTAAGTTTGGATCAAGAGACCTCAACTAAGTATTTGAAGGAGTGAAAACAAGGGGTTGGAGTAAACCCTATGTATTAGCTTTGTCAGATCAGGACAAGAGCTTTATATCCATTATGATGCCCCTGTTAAAGGTGTGGGATGTGTCCTTATGTAAGAACAAAAAAATAGAGGTTTAAGCAAGAAAACATGAGATGGAACATCTAACATATGATCTCGAGTCATCCATTGCGAAGCATGGAGGTACTATCTTCTTGGGCATAAAAGTGACATCTAGGAGGGTCATAAGAATCTATAGGACATCTTCAATAAGTTGGTCTTGAGCTTGTGTTATCCTCGTTGGAATGAAATTGATTATGAGTTGGAAAAGTGTAATCACTTCGAGGAGCAAAATCATGGCCGATGCCCTTAGCAACGGAGAATTGTGCTAAGAAGGTTCAGGTGACACCAAAAAGTAAGAATTGTATTCAAAGTTTGAGCAACTTAACCAGAATCCTTAATGTTTTGAAGATTGGTGGTAGGTTCTCCTTCTGACCAAGAGATTCATCAGGCTCCATTAGAAGGTGAACATATGAAGAAAGAGGTCTAATAAGTATGGACTAAAAAGAAAAAATGGCATAGTGATTGAAGTTACCTAGGCATGGTCTGGAGAATCTATCAAAATTTGGAATTAGTAGAGCAAGTTACTTGGAGTAAGGTTAACAGGTATGCGAAATCCTTATCAAGACGATGGAGCTACACGAGGAAGTAAAGAGGAATCCAAAGACGGAGTATCCCAATCTCCTAGTCGACGTCTTCCAAATCTTAGGGACGAGATTCATCTTAAGGGGGTAGAATTGTAACACCCTAAAATTTGCTACTTTGGAAATGTAGTTAAATCGATTTAGTTTCAAATTTTTGTGCACATGAAATATAGGAAAAATAATATTTTTCATTTTTTTAAAATTCATCATAAGGAGTAGCAACATGGATGTGCATACATGCCAGTTCATTTGAATTATTGCAATGAGTGGTTGAATCCAAAATTCAAAATGCTTTTGAGAATGAAATTAAAAATGGCTTTGAAGTAAAAGAAAAGAAAGAAAAAGAGAGTTGGAAAATAAAAGAGTTTAACAGGGTTGTAAAATTTATTTTTGGAAGCCTACCAAAATTGCCCATTTTTTATTTGAGTTGAAAAGTATATTTGAAACTCTATTTGAATTTGCATTTGGTTCATAATCGAATTTGGTTTTGAAAACAAAATAGAAAAGGAATTCTTTATTTTTTTCCTCTGCTTCCTTGGTTTTTGGCCCACGGCCTAGTCTTTCTCCACAGCAGGCGGTCCATTCCCTTTCGCGTCGTCCCCCCCTTCCTGCAAACCCAGCTCCCACTCGTCCCAGTTAAGCCACGCCGCGCAGGCCATGTCCCCGCCTCCTCTCCCACGCAGTCGCCAACAAGTGGGTCCCGCATGTTAGCGTTGTCTTCCACCTTCCTCTTGTAACTATACCGGACTCCACCATCGCATCGGCATCCACTGCCGTCCCGACTCCATATTGTCGTGCCTCCCAAGCATCTCGGCCCCTTAAATAGGAGCGTCGTGCCGCCTGCATCGCCCCCGTATAATCCTAAGCTACCGTGATCGCCGAACCGCCTCGCCCGAGCTCGCAACCCTAGCCACCGGGTCACCATCACCCTGCTGCACCATGTGCCGCCTCTGTCCTCTCTACGCCGTCGAGGATTGCCATGGTGAGTTTGCCTTGTTTTCCTCTATCTCCCCGTGCCTTTCTTTAGCGAAGCTGAGGCCCGTAGCCTTTTTTCCAATTTCCCCCATGAGCTCCTCACCGCCGAGCATGGACCACCACGCGGGGCTCTCTGCTCTGGCCGACAATCTTGCCTAAACCACCGCAGTCGTCCTTGTGCCGATCAACTCTCAAGATTAGATCACGTTAATTCATACCCCGTCGGTCCACCGTGAACCGTGGATGGAGTCCACTGCCACTGGTCCATGTCGTAGTGCATATGGACCACCACCAATGGCCAGTCGCTGCGCACCACGCAGTCGTTGACTTGGTCAGCGCCGCAGCCCCACATCGTTTTGCGAAAAGGTCCTTCGGTTATTGAAAAATCAACCCTACATCCTTTTGTATTAAAAATAAATTAGTTTTAGATGTTTTTTTTTGGAAAAACCCCTGAGCTTTCAACTAATAGGTGCTGCCATTCAGATCTTGTTTAAAACCATATTTCATTTATTTTATTTTGAAAATGAGGTCTAGAAATTTACATCAATCATTGAACCTTATTTAAGTCATATCTTGTCTGTTTTAACTCTGATTTGATCCGTTCAAGTTGCGTTAGATTCGTAACGACATAATCTACACATTAGTATCAATGTTTTCCATGTTAAGAGATCTAGAATTTCATGGTTTAAATCCTAACTTAAATAATGATTATGCGATTGGATTTTTCTAATTAAAAGTAACTTAGGCTTTTCACCTTGGTCAATTATATGATTAGTCTTACCTTGTTTTCTAAATAAAGTATAATTTGGGCTTAAATCAATTAAGGTATTTCTTTCAAATATCTTATACATGTTTTATATAGCTAAAATAAATAAAGCCTATAGTTTCTTTTCGGAGCAAATCTATCAGTAGATGTATCTTTTTCAACGTAGCTCCGATTAGCATGCTTTTGGCATCTGTGTGATCGTAGCAACATGTAGATTTGATTTCAAATTGTTTTTCACTAATTGGTGTATTGTTCTAATATAGTTATGTTTGAATGTTATGCATGTTTGTTCAGATGCTTGTATTGTGCTTAATGATCTTGTCCAGTCGGTGAGTTTTACGTGGTGATCAAGAAGTAGTTCTTTGGAGGCTATGAATCAATAGAAGAAGGATTAAAGTTTAAGGCAAGTACAGCATGGGATCTTCCTTGTTGTCCTATACACCTTTAATCATTTAATTCATACTGCATGTGTCTACCATGACTACCACTAAGGATATTCTAGTCTTTTGTACTTGTACCTTGATACCTATGGGGTATTGCATTGGGTAGTATGATGCTAGTGCTCAACCAAAGCCATGACCTTAGCAACATGGAACAAGGGGGCTAGAGCATTGGGCTATTTTTTTGGTGCTCTAGATTTCTCTCCCTAAGGACTTATCTATAAGTGATCTTTTGGGACTTATAGTACAGCTGTGAGGGCTACATGGCTCTGGCTTTAGCTCAGTATGAGGACCTTTTCTAGCTTGTTAGAGGTTACCTTCATTAGCATAAGAATGGATTGCCAAATTGGGTATAGTGTGGCTTCTATTCCCTTGTGTATAGGCTATGTGTCATTGTGCCATCGAGAAGGGGGCCTCTACATCTATTTGCCGAGTGAATCTAATGGCCCTAACTTGTTAGATGAACCTTTGAAAGGCTTCATAGTGAACTCTGCTGACCTTCCTCAGAAGTGGGTCAAGAGATTAGCTACCTTGGGTGAAAGGGTAAATCATGACTCACAGTGAAAGTGTACAACTTCTGCAGAGTATAAAACTGGTATATCAGTCATGCTCATGGTCATGAGCGGCCTTAGAACATTTACGAAATAGATGATGAACACTGATGATACTGATGATAAAGATGCTCACTAATAATTACTATTTATGCTATTCATTATTCATGTTTACTAGATGATGTGTTTATATGGGCTTGTGAATAAACTTGTTGCCACCCAATTGCTGAAATCATGGCTCATTAAAAGCTAATCGTAGTTAAACCAGTGTCAGCCTTTTGAGCCTCATGAACCCCATGATATATTTGTTGAGTATGACATGTACTTATGCTTGCTTTATTTTTCAATTATTTGGATAAAAATCCTAAATGGGTACTAGATTGCTAGAGTTTAGAGGAATTAGGCTTGTGATCAATCAGTCAGTTGTCCCTATAGAATTAGAGTCTTCACCTGATGATTGGAGTTGTCTTTCCACTGTTTTTTGTCTAAGGTTATATTCTTTATACTAAGTACGTTATATATTGAGTATTGTCTATTGATATTACCCTTTTTTGTAGCTATTTGTGAGATTTGACTCCCTGGGCTCACATATGGTGTGTATCTAGTTTTGTTCTTAAAACCAGGTGTTACAACATGTCCTGCTTATAGTTCTCACCACTGGGGGCACTATGTGGAGTGTTCATGTGCGAACATGCTTTTGGGAAATGAACAACCTAAAAGTTAACAAGGTTGTTCTTTAGCCCATCTCTATCAAGCAATCTAGCTTCATGCTAGTTTGTTGACCAACTAAGTGTCAACACACTTATCAGTAACTCTTCTAGGGACAATCGTTGTAGCATGGGCATTTTTGGTGACTTGTTGGCCCTACGACAACCATATCAGTGCCTCCCAACAAGCTCTTTGCTGGGAGGCATTCGTAGGTTTTTGCAATGAACCAGCCAAAACTATACTAGCTGATTTGAGATTTTGGCAAGGCCTGTTTCCTCGGCTTTTATTGCAAGGTGATTGTTATGCGATCCAATTGCATTGGCTTCTTTGTCATGGGGCCTTAACTACATCAACATATATATTCAACTTGTTAACCATGATTTTCCATGTCTAACCAAATCATTTTCTAATGTCAAAACAAAACAAAGGAATATTGTTATAGTCAGAATGATAACTAACATCAATTCTTGTCTCACAGGAACTATTACAAATGCTATATTACTCTGCTGGTAATATAAATAAGACACCCCATGTCCAAAATTTGCTTATGGCTGAATTCCTCATGTGGAATGAGCTAGCATATGTGTAGCACCCCTCTTTCTCTTTGGTCCTCACTTCATTTAGAGTACAATCTAAGGTTATATGAAGCGACAAGGATAATAACCTGGTCCTCACAGTCCTAAACTTCCATGGTGGTACCAAACCTTTAAACTATAACCACATATAGGACACATGGGCCAACAACTATTGGCCTCGAATAGGCTTGAGTTACTACATTCATCACCTCCCCACCCTTTAAGAATGGACGCCCTTGACAACTCACAACATATACATAACAGATGCCTATAACCATTCCTTGGTACATAGATATGCCACTCTTAACCATCCACGGGCAATGTAAGAGTGCGCATTGTACCCCTCCATGGTCCACATATAATGCAACACATGCAAATGCAGCGAGTGGTTGGATTGTAAGAAAATTGTCTATGTGAGGTGTTACACATGGTATTCAGAGCATTAACCCTCACTACATGTGTGAGAGTTGCATTTTACATTCCCATGGAGGCATACATTGTGCAATATTGTATTGCCCATGGAGGGGTGGTCCTATGCATCTACTTTGTACATGGTGAGCTAGCAAGGGCATCAGCCCTTTAGGAAGGTGAATGTAACACCATGGCGCATTAGTATCCTATAGTTGTTCATCGTTGTGGCCCATGTGTTTTTGTAATTGGTGGGTTTAGTACCACATTGAAATCTTAGGAAGGTGAGGGACAACTTATACTTCTTGGTCACTCCAAATTTAGCACCACTAGGTTAAACTTTTTGCATAAAGTAAGGACAAAAGTGTAAGAAATGTGCTATGCTTATTGGGGCAATACCATGTTAGGACATAGGCCAGTTGTAATTTTTGGACAAGGTGTTATAGATGGTATTCAAAGCTAGTACCCTCACAACATGAGTTCTTGCCTATCATCCCAAGGGTGTTGTAGAGACCATGACACCTAAGAGGGGGTTAAATTAGACAACTTAAAACTATGGCCTCTAATACCTACTTATGAAAACCTATGCAAGATATATATCTAGATGTGCACTATGGTTCTAATCCAATCAACTAACCTAGCAATCTAGAATACGAAAGTAACACACACAACCAAAGTCATGTAGGTAAATGTGGAAGTTTAAATAAGATAGAGAATGCAAACTCCTAGTGATGGTATTTTCCCTAGATATCAGGAAGCTCCTCATTCCCCCTAATCCTCATTGGAGCACCTCACAAGAATGCCATCACAAGTGCCAAGGTCTCGGTCGGGTAACTCCATGGATAGCCCTCAGGACTTCCCCTTGCACAACTAGGTCTTTAAGATGGCATGTTCTAGTCTGCTCCTCACCATTTTCACTATTGAGCTTCTAGATAAAATGCCATGGGTTTCATTCGCTCTGATACAAGCTAGGCGGCCACACCATAGGCACTATTGGTGTGTTCTTGCAAGATTGCAAGCCCCTAGTGTACAAGAATGGTGCGCAAGCACCGAATGGCAAAGAGGTATACAATCCTCACTACACTAAGCCTATGCCTAGACCAAAGCACCAACTGGGTGGTCTAACTAGCCTAAGCACTATGCTAATCACCAAACATCAACATTGGCTAGCCATGGGGGTATATGTAGCCTCAACCCCAAATATAGCTATCAGGTTGGGGACTGCACACTCATAGTGATCACCAAAAGCAAAGGTGACCCCACCAGAGTTTGTAGTGCATGCCACATCGACTAGTAGTTGAACTAGCCATTGCCATTCGGGCTCTTTCTATGGTGCACCACCGGGGGATTCTAGTGCCCTCTGGAACATTTTGTAGAGCCTATGGACAACACATGTTCTTCTGGTTCCTCTCCTATATATCACCAAAATTTTCTGATGAGCTTGAAAACCATCTATACAAATTTAGTTTTCACTGCCAAACTATCAGCCTGTAGCTTAAGCTCCTATACTAGCAATCACTACACCACCAGAGAAATTCGATAAGTGTAGGATAATCAGACCATAAGTGGTCTAGATCAACCTTATTCTCTGGTTTTCTACCAGTGACACCACCAAAGTTTTCTGGTGCTCCTTTACTGTTAGGTATCTTAACGACCCGCAGGTAAATTTGTAGGTATATGAATATCATTGTAGCTTTCACTCTTGAGTATTCTAAGGGTTATCAAATCCATAGGGAACATGTAGGTTTTATCTAAGGTTCTAGATACGTCCAAGTACACCAAGATGAAAGGTGTGAGTATAGAGGATAAATGTGGGATAGAACTAAGTGAATGACTATGATTGTTCAAAACTTGCTTACTTGGGGCACCGGCTTTAGCTTAGTGGGTACTAAGCAGTGTTTTCCTAAACGCTAAACGGTAAACAGTCGGTCACCTACCGTTTAGCCATTATTCGGGCAAAATGTCCTATTAAACAGGCTAAATGCCCAATTAAACGGGGTAAACGGGTGATTAAACGGAAATGGTGCACCACCATGTAGCATTTACACAGTGTTTAAATGGGCTAAACGGCCGTTTAGGCGAATAGTGGTACTAAGACCTATCCAGCCTATTACTCTACGCTGTCCTCGAACATGGGGGATTAGAAAGAATGGACAGGGTTGTCACCACCTGCCGCCTACCTCTACAGACCCATGGAGTACGAGGCACACATTCACCAACACTTGTTTTTGTGTTTTTCTTATATAATTCACCCGCGTGTAAATATTCACCACCACTTGTGGAATTCATTAGTTTAAAGCCCTAGCTGTATGTTGGTTATTGACTTTGGTTCATTTTATGCAGGATTACTAATGGTAAAAATGGTATTTTTAGCATTGTCATCGCCATTGTGCACAAAACCGTTAATCTAAGCCTAGTGTCTCACAAAATCCTTTGTGTAGAAGTGCAAATGGCTATGTTTCTTCATGTCTTCTCTCATTTGAGTTTCATAGTATTGATGGCTTGGACTATTTGCATATCTTCTCTAATCTTCATAGCATGTCCTAGTCTTTCCTTGAGGTGTTGATCACTTGATCTTCATGTTGCCATTTATCTAAGCCATCCTTGCATCCATTGAACTAGGATACTAGCCAACAACACTAGTTCAAATGATCTTGTTACCATACAATCACAAATTGCCCTAAATGGTGCCATTTTTGTTACATGGGTCAACCCTTGAGGAGAGCGAAAGTAATACTCAAGCCCGCTAGTAGCCTATATAGTAGTTAGCCCTTGTGTCCCATGTGTCTTTGTAGTTTATGTGATTAGAGCCACATGGATGTTTAGTTGGATGAGGGCTAACATATAATCCTTGTTCCTCCAAACATAACACTGCACCTTTGGTCAACCCTTATACACAAAGGATGGACAAAAGTGTAAGTAAGGCACTATGCATATGTGGGACCATTCCATGTGAAGATCTTTAAGAAGATTTTGGATGCAGGGTGTTATAATAAAGTTGTTGTAATATGCCAAGATTCCATATGGCTCTTGTACACTCTACACACTGAGTGAACCACACACTCTCACCAACTCATCTACGCTTTCGTTCTTGGCTTCTTGCTTCACATGAAAGGGCCTAATTGAGGATGGAGACATAGAGTTTAGAATCATTATATGTTGGTCTAACCCACCCTAAACAACCAAGGTGGCACTACAGCACCTCAATCTCATGTCAATATATAACACACGCCACCATGGGCAAAATTCAAACTAGTTTGGATGTCATAGTCACATATTTAATTATTGTACATGTAGTAGGGAAATTTTAAATACTATGCTTTGACTACTTGCAAATATACTACGAGGTTCCATGGTTAATATATAATTACATGGAAGAGAGCCTTTGGAAAAAAAAATATCACTGCTACAAAAATATCATGTTGCCTTTAATTCTTACCTTCTTAGTACACACCACATGTATGAAACTTGTATTGCATATTTGACACTCTAAATGCCATCAAATGAAAAAAAACTCAACAATAATGTTTTAGATCTCATTGAGTTACTCGAGTACTATAACTTTGTTGTCGATTTTGTCTGTAACTGAGATTGTTTAATAGGTTTGAGAACTTATATTGCATATTTTAACATCTAAACTACATCAAATAAAAAGTAATAAACTACAAAGTTTTTGATATCGTTGAACTCTATAATTTTGGCATAAAGTCTGCATATGACTATTTTATATGAAAAACAATAATTTTGTGCGAACCAATATTCACTTAGGGTCATAGACATGAACTAGTGTAGCATCTGATTTTAAGAACAAAACTAGATACACACCATATGTGAGCACAGGAAGTCAAATCTCACATATAGCTACAAATAAGGGTAATATCGAAAGACAATGCTCAATATATAACGTACTTAGTATAAAGAATATAACCTTACATAGCAAACAGCGGAAAGACAACTCCGATCTTCGGGTGAAGACTCCAATTCATAAGGATAACTGACTGGTTGATCACAAGCCTAATTCCTCCAAACTCTAGCAATCTGGTACCCATCTAGGATTTTTCCAAAGATTTAAAAAGTAAAGCAAGTGTAAGTACATGTCATACTCAACAAATATAACATTGGGTTCATGAGGCTCAAAAGGCTGACACTGGTTTAACTGCGATTTGCTTTTAATTGTCACAATTTTAGCAAAGGAGTAGCAATAAGTTTATCACAAGCCCATATAAACACATGATCAGGTAAAGATGAATAATGAATAGCATAAACAATAATCATTAAAGAGCATCTTTATCATCAGTATCATCAGTGTTCATCGTCTACTCCATAAATGTTCTAAGGCCGCTCATAACCGTGAGCACGGCTGAGATACCAGTTTTACACTCTATAGAAGTTGTACACTTTCACTGTGAGTCATGATTTACTCTTTCGCCCGAGGTGATCAGCCTCTCGACCCACTACCAAGGAAGGTTGTTAGGGTTCACTATGAAGCCTTTCAAAGGTTCGTCTAACAAGTTAAGGCCACTAGATTCACTCGGCAAACAGATGTAGAGCCCCCCCTTCCCGATGGCACAATGACGCGCAGCCTATACACAAGGGGATAGAGAACGCACTATACCCGATTCGGCAAGCCATTCTTACATCAATAAAGGTAACCTCTAACAAGCTAGGAAAGGTCCTCGTACTGAGCTAAAGCCGGAGCCATATAGCCCTCACAGCTGTACTGTAAGTCCTGAATGATCACTTACAGATAAGTCCTTAAGGAAAGGAATCTAGAGCACCATAAAATAGCCCAATGCTCTAGCCCCCTTGTTCTATGTTGCTAAAAAGCATATTTTAGTATTTATTGCATATTCCATTAGTCAAGTTACAAGATCATGGCTTTAGTTGAGCACTAGTATCATACTACCCAATGTAATACCCCATAGGTAACAAGGTACCGGGTAACAAAATAGTAGGAAATCCTTAGTGGCAGTCAAGATAGACACATGCAGTATGAATTAAATGATTAAGGGTGTATAGGACAACAAGGAAGATCCCATGCTATACTTGCCTTAACACTTGCTCAAACTTCCTTGTACTTTGCTTCTAGTCATCATCAACTTCTGATCTTCAGCGCTCACAAGCGGTTCTCGTTCTACTCATAGCAAGCACCACACATAGGCAAACATACAAGCAACAAATAAAAAGCAGCTAAGAACAATACACCACTCAAGATAAAATAATGTACTAAAAGAGAGCTAATTCTACGGTCACAAGATCACAAGAAACACCGATAACAGATCTATCGTTAAAAAGAAACAAGTATGGAGAGTTTTATATATATTAGAAAAAGAAAAGAAAAGCCTACATGCTTGTTTTATTTTAATTGATAGAAACCAGATGAATAACATTAACTCAGATTAGTCACGTCATATTTTAATTCAAAATTGAGTTAGAACTTGTTTATTTTTTTATGAACATGTCTCATATTATTTAATCAAATTAACGTTTAACCTTGCAAAAGAAGAGTTCATGCCAGAGCACCTAAACAAGTTTATCCTATGCAAAGTGTTTGAACTAAGCAAATTATAATTTAGAAAACATGTTTACGGTAGCAAATAATCACATTAGTAGTTGTATATAAAATACCGTATAAAATCTATGTTGCTTTTAAATTAGAAACAACTGTTGCTTGCACATTAATCTAATTAATGTTTATATAAATGCATAAACATATGACATGACTAACGTGGCTACAAGGCCACAGATTATATCACTACAAATGTCATGGAAAACGAAGAAACTAGTTTGGAGTTAAAACTATCAGCTACCAAGGACTAAAGGTTCAGAGAATGACAAAGCATGTTCATGTACATAGATTCAGATCAATGGTCTATGTGCCCGGTGTAAAATGCAATTTCTTGAGTTGAGATGTAAAGAAGGAAGATGACTTATTTTGCAAGGATAACGTAGGCATGATAACAGCATAAACGCTTTGATCAATAAAGTAGTGAACAAGGAGGTGGTGATGACCTTTTATTAATTGGCCAGGAGTCTGCTACTGATGGATAGGTTCTGGGCAACAAAAGATTTGCAGGATTAAAACAGAAGAGATGACTTCGTGCTTGCTTGTGAGTGCACCATACATGAACATGGACACTTCGGCTTGCAAGCTTGATAGCTGTGTTAAAACACTAGCATGCATCAAGCGACAGCGAGACGGCGATGTACAATAGCTGGTTTGCTCGGCTGCTATCTTGCAAGACAGTGGAACAAGCTTGTGGATAGAGCCCAGTAGACACTGCCATGTAACAAACAGCAGCTGTAAACTGAAGATTGGATTTATGTATGAATAGAACATGACTGAGATGGTTCGTGGGCATGTGCTCACCATGTCTTGGTACGAACGGTGGCGGCGACGACGGCGAGAGAAGGAGGAGAAAAATCTGATTTACTACACGAGGAATTTTTCAAACTAGAGGCTCTCCTCACGGTAGTTTTGGTGTGCTTTGCCCAAGGGGTTGGTGCATATATATATAGGGAGAAAAACTCCCGACATCTACATCAACTAGCAATACGGTACTAATTTATGTTACACCCTCCACATTTACTAATGGACCTAAATAATCATTAAAGCCCGTTAGTAAATAAATGCATGGGCCTTTAGGATTTATTAGGATTATTGCACATGAACTTTGAGCATTGGGAAAATTGAGAAATTTATTATTTTCGTAATTAATAAATTTCGTGGATAAAATAATTCTAGAAAAGTCTAGAATTATTATTTAAGCCACGAAAAATACTCCGAAAGCTCTAAAAATTCGAGGAAAATTCCCAGAGACATTATGGAACATGAGGAACTCAAATAAAGTATCTGGAGCCCATGATAAAATAATTTAGAGCATATAAAAATTAAATTATGCTCATAGACAAGTAGAAACAAGTTCAAGAAAAAGCTCAAAAAATTCCCGTGAAGTTTGTAGAGATTGATTGACGGATGAGGAACTGAAAGGAGTAATTTGCGTTACAAAGAAAAGATTTTAGAAAGCTCCCAATGAAAACTTGAGCCGAGAAACAAAGAATTTGATTGTAGAAAAAGATAAAGGCGTGCCGGAGAAAGAAAATCGACCTACTAACGCATTTTAATGATTTTGCTCACTCTCAACACACAAAGAAGCAACAAGCAAACATCACAGCATCCAAACGAGCGTCAAAATTAGAGAACTTTGAAAATTCACATTTTTCGTATAACTAAATTTGCGCTAGCTCAAACTAAACTTGGTAAATTTTATCTAAATATTAAAATAATTTATTTTATTTAGTATTTTCTATGCATAACCCAAAATTAGAAATTTTGGGGTGTGACAACTAGCAATGATCTAAAAGTATAGGTGGTAGCAATTACCATAAATGAAATCCTACCAATCATTGCTGGTTAGGCTATCACTGCTGGTTATAGCCACGAACCGGTGGTGATACATTATCATTGCGGTTCCAAAGCAGCTGACAAAAATAGTCTGTAGTGCTATGTTTTTTTTATAGTGAATGCAGTTAGATAGAAATGCATGGATGCTCAATGTCCATGCAATCTTCACAATTAATTATCTTTTGGAAGTGAATTTGGACCAACCCAATAAAATATTTATTGGCCCTATACCCGGTCTCCTTTCAAGACAAAATTCTAGCGAGATTTGTTGGAAATACACTAGTAAAGATACAAATACAGCAAACAATGCGTTTTTTGTTCAATCTATTGAGCTTCAATAATGGATTTATTTATTTTAAATACATCAAGGAACTACTATTTCATTTTATGGATAGTATTGAACTCGTTTATTAACATTTATCTTAAGTACACAACACAACACAACACAAGCTTCAAATACACTGCCACTCAGTGACAAGCGACCAGCAACATATATAATATACGTAGAAATTATGATATGAACACACATAATAACCGTTCAGACATATACACAATGTTAGACTGACACTTCGTGTTCTTATTTCCATTCTGATTGACTTCTAATGTCCACCAAGATCCTGTGTAGTATCATGAGAACTGTGGATCAACGACCGGCAAGGAAAGCTCCCAAGTGGACACACATGATCTACGGAATCGCCCGGTGGGGCAGTCCTTCCATCAGTATTTGTGAGTTTGCGAATCTCCTTGCCATGCACATCCTTGTACATTCCATCCCCTTCTATTTTATTTGGAGTACATGTACATGAATTGAGGACAATAATCCCGATGATCACAAACACTTTGATCTTCATTTGCATTTTTTCTGTTGCCTGGCCTACAAGTAGTTTGCATACGTCAGTCAATGCATTACTTCTAGCAGGCCCAAATTTGCATCCGTAATAATCTTATATCAACATAAGATGTGAAGTTGTGAACAATGAAAGGTATATTCACTAAAACAAAATATGAAATAGTTACCCAAGGTTGAAATAGTCGATGGAGGAACTTCTAAATGCCTCTGCTTTCTTCTCTTGTACAAAAATTCTGATATGAAGTTGTGCTACTTATAGGAGGGAAAAGTAGTACTACTGGATCGAACTGTTGAAAGTAAATCCCCAAATATGAAAATTAGATTCACCACCAATAAAGTTATCAGACAACTGAAAGTGGGTGATTTTTTTTCAGAATTGACGTGTGATGGGTTAACAAAAATGGTAGACTTTCTTATATCATGTTTGGAGACACAATCAGTAAGGATTTGATGTTTTTCTAAATTTTATAATAGGAGTGAGAAATCCTAGTATGGTAAAAGAAATTCGTTTTGTACCATTTGTTTGCTTGGTCAAAACAATGGTGCCAAAAAGGAGTTTGTTTTCCAACAATTTATCTACTTCATGTTAACGTAGTGGTACTCTTGTTCCAAAATAATTTTACTTGAACTCTGTAGTAAATTCCAGAAGTTAAAGGAGAACCCTATAATATAATTCTTTTTATATTTTGACAATAATGACAACAACCAAGGTTGCTTACTGAGGCTATCTCAAACAACAACACCCAAAATACAAGACTCATTTGTTCTTAGGATAGCGCTACAGACAAAAGGTTCAATACATATTCGGCATCTTCTCTAATAACAAGACCCAAAAGAGAATCCTTTATGTAAATGAGTTTCCAAGAGAGTGGATGCCTATATTTGGGTTGTGCCTCTCAGGCAACCCAAAATAGGTCTCCCATATAGGTATTTTGTTGGAGGCTGATTTTGAGTCTCTTACTACCCATTTTGGGTTTGGGTGTCCATATGGGTTCCTTGTTGGAAACAGTCTGAAAAGTCCCATCCGTGGAGAATTGTGATCAATATTTTTATCTGATTTCTAAACCATGGAATAAAAATGGGAAATTTCAAGATATATTACATTAGATTACCTACTTCCTATAAAAAACTAATGTCAAATTAGTGTCACAAATTACAGTTCTCATCCCTATTAAAGAAAATCCTGCCCTGCCCCTATTTTCCTGCAGGCGGATTAAAATAATAGCCTCCTCCTATGGAAACACTGTCCTATAGCTTCCGATGTTGTGGAAACACATTTATTTTGTCAGCTGTTTTCCTATGAGAACAGCATGTGTTAATGGATCGATTGTGTACTTCATACGAAAATGGAACTTTCATATAAGCGATTCTTCTAATTGAGACGCTTATAAAAAGTATCTGTGAAATGTATTTATTGGTATATTTTAATTATTAGGTTTAGTCTGGGAATCAAATTTTACAGAGGAAGACGTGCAACAGTTATAACTCACGGCTATGAAAATGAATTCTAGAGGGAGGGTGCTGTGGTTTACAGAAGCGGGTGACCAAGTGCATCTGTCTCCACAAAATGGACTAGAACATGAGGCACCATTTGGACACCGTGCCATGACCCTAATAACATAAATGAAAGTACAGATTTACAGAAAGAGTTCTAGCAAACCTCATAGAAAGAGTTCCACGATTTCACAACAAAAGGCATTGAGAATACGTATACACTAACAAAGTCAACCGCTCCATCTTCTGAATTGATTGCCCATTGTCGCAGATATCTTCCAAGTAGTATAAGAACCCCATTGGCCATTATACCTTCAATACGCAACAGATGATCAGCTAGGGCTCGTGCGGCTCTGAGAAATCCAGGTTCCAGATGAATAGCTGATTCATAGAACTTTATTGCCTCCAAGACTTGCATTGATATTTATATTATTAGCACAAGTGGCCAAAGGGGCTATCACTGATGAGCAACTGACAATGTCAAATCACAAGAAAATGTCCATTTGAGAAGAATGATGAGTCCATTTCAATAAGTCACAGTAACTTAACTCATAAAGGAAAGCAGTCTAAGAAGCACATACAGTACCACAGACCTGAATATCCTTGTGGTAGTGATGTATGCTTGTTCCGTTAAGTCATTGACCAAAGTAAACATGAATTATGCACGTATTAAGTAACAATCTAATAAGTAATAGCAGAGCACTCAAGGTAGAATATTGAAAAATATTTGCCAGTTTTCTTTCTCATACGATGCAGGAGAGAAAATAAACATTATTAAGTAAAAAACATCCACGATTCATCACCTATTAAACATAGTGATCTAACTACGCATGATTGCTTCCCGAACCCCAATATACAAAATTTACCAATCAGTCCATCCCTCAATCTAGTGCCACTGGGTGTGAGGTGCCACCGCCATCACATATCTACATCTCCCATGGTCCTTTGTTGTGTAGTTTTGACCAACTATTGACGCTAATTAGGTCACCACACCAGTAAGAAGCTAGATCGCTTGCTATAGATGGGCTAAAGATTAGCCAAGCCAACAAACACCTCACCTGGTGCCTCCATCGATGACTGTGATACGCAAGAGACACGTCACCGAAGGAGCCTCATCGGAAGATTAATATTAAAAACATGTTGATGGTGTCTCTTAAAACCTAAAACCTCACACAGCTAGGAGGGACTCCGTACATCATGGCGTGTGGCTGTGATGGGCTATCCTAGCCGGCTTGACCACTCTAGAGCTTTGTCATCATTGATCTATCGGACATGTAGCAGCAGCGAGGAAGGAGCGCAGTAGTAGATGGGAAAGAGAAAAAGTGTAGTAGATTTGTTCGTTGTTGATTAGATAGATGGGTATTCAATCGGTCATGATCCTCTCATATAAATACAGGGTGGTTCTTTTATCCTAAAAGGAAACCTTTTCCGCACACAATTTACATGTTTGCCACGAATCTGGATGATTTTCCAAAGGAATATACGAATTTGGGTTCCAACTGCCAAAAACGGCCTAGGCCGCTTTGTGAAACCAGACTGAGCCAATTTACACAGGGCCAAGCAAGCACGCAAAACCGGCCTGGATTGGTTTTTCGAGGATGTTGCCAACTGTGCCCAAATTGCTCTAAATTTGATTGTTTTTTCCCTTTTCTTGTTCACACGTGTTTTCACGTCCATCTTCAACTCTCCTATCATATATATTTTGGTCATCAACATATGCTCTCCTATTTTAAACCAAAGCATATGTGAGTTTGAAAACACATGGCAACTATAGCGAAGATCTCAAGTTCATCGGCTATTTCTGTTTAAGGGCGACATATAGCTGTTCTAAGAGCGATATGGGTACATCGGCCATTGGGAATCAATTAGTTTTTTGGCCAAACACTTGGTGCATACTTTCTCTAGTACCTCCCATTAATTTCTCTTAGGTGATGATCACCTTCCAACGTCTCTAGCACATATTGTCATAGAACCGTCCAATTTATAAGAACACAAGTACAATAGCAATCACCAAAGTGATCAAACCGTCATACTTGAGCCCATATAAACCCGGTAGTCCGATAAAATCGCGAAGGATCTCAAACAACCAACATACAAACCAATATTGTAGAGATTCAACATAACGAGTCACATGTTACATCACAGTTAACAAATATTTCTCATACATCAGAGTTCGAATAATTATTACAAACCAAGTTTTAAAGTAGCGGAAGCAAAGTAGTTTGACCACAACATCACACATAGTTTAATACATTGCCAGTTTCATAGTCATCTCCAAGCAAAAGTATAAGGGCGAGATGAAATACAGAATGACCATGGCCATGGTCCTAATCCTCATCCACTGTAGGAGCAAAGCAGTTCTTGCAGTAGCTGTGATACATAACATTATCTGCAACAATGAGAATAAAACCCTGAGTACGAGAAGGTACTTAGCTAGACTTACCCGTCCAACTATTATACTGAGACACCAAGGAGTATGCAAGGCTTTATCAATAGAGCAGGTAGACATTATTTGCAGAAAAGCATAAGTTGTTCAACATCTCTTAAGTTGTGAATCACCAGTTATTAATCCTATCTCATACTAGATTAGCATCTATCCTATGCCAAACATGTTGGTATCATTAATTCATCACAATAATAACCATATCCAGTTGAGTTCTTTTAAAATCTCATAACCAACACTTCCATCAATTACTACGATGAAGTGTACTCCTGTCAAGTTCTCACTTTCTGGGAGAGACGGCAATTCGAATTGATTCCTACCCAGCTGAGGAATTATTCCTAAGACACACCCATACTTCCCCCATCGGGGTTGCATCAGGTCACCTTTGGGACAACTCAAGTACAATCGTGGGTAGGACCAGCGCCGCACCCTCAAAGATACAACCAATCTATCAAGGGGGCTTGGGACTCTAACCCACCCTTGGGCATACGTCATTGGCTCTCCGCACATCCTTACTGCCTCTAGGGTGCGCACTTTAACTGCTCATGTCCCTGGCCTAAGTTGAGCTACTTGGCTTCGTGGTCGGAACAACTTATCTGGCCAACTATGTGAGAGGCATGCGTTCAACATGAGAAGATGACCTCCAACGGCCGGTCCTTAAACGATACAGACGGAATCACTATGATTACCACAACACAAGACTCCGCCTAGTCTTCAATTATTCAACATCATCAGGTTATGTTCCACGATAGCCCCATATAGCCAATCGTGATTAAGTTATCACCTATAGCTCGTAGGTAACAGGAAATCACCCGACTTCTACCGGTCTAAGCATAGCTAAGCATGATAAGCGTTCCTGGACTTAAATAGGATTCATGGTAGATATTTCTAGACAAGGAAACGTAATATGCAGCAAGTGTTTCCAAACAACTCCTATCATGTAATGCATCAATACGGATAACTTTAGGTACCATTAATAAAATAGGGAGACTTATAATGCTTCGGGGCTTGCCTTTCACGAAAGTTGCAGACTGGTGATCCGGGTACTCGGGAAGGTGATCGGCTTTAGGCTCTCCTTTTTCGAGCACCTCCTGGGGCTGCACCTCTTGGTTCTCCTCCTGTGGATCGATGTCAAGCTCCACCAACGTGATCTCCTCTGTTGCACCTATTGCATGCATATTCATAAGTAAGTTCTATGAATGCATAAGAAGGATCATGGATGATGTGATAGTGAAATGTACATGCTGCAACAATGAGGTTAAGTAGGACAATGATAACAATGCTAACTCCTTGTTCACTGAGTAGGTGCATATCTCTTCTCTATTTATTACTGAAATTCTACACAAGACAATTTCAGAGCAACACATAACAGCTACTAGTTTACATCATAACTGAAGTTCTTCCTACCCAAATGCTGTGATCTTGGACTTTCTGGAAAGCATATAAAATTACCTACAACTCTTATTTAATCACCAAAAGCTAATTCAAAATCTATCCTAACCAAAATAGGCAATATATACAGTTCTATCCAGAAATTCCAGAGAACAAGCATTTCAGGAGACTAATTTTAAACAGCTATAACTCCTAAACCATTTCGTCTATTGCCCTAAAATTTTAACACAAGATAGATGAAGAAGTTCCCTACAACTTTGTTTTAACCATTTCTACAGTAAACATCATTTTGACTATACAAGATACCCAACAACAGAATCTGTCCGAAAGCACTTCTAAATCGAATTATAGAGCAACGATATTTTTACTGCATATAAGCATTCAAAATTGGACATCACCAAGTATACCAACAGTTCAGGAACATCCAATACACCCAAGAAAACATAATGGTCAAGCCCAATCTATTTATTTACATGCGTTTATTAATTTAATTACATAATTAGTTGAAATAACAAACATATAACAAATGTGTACAAGAAATTCTCAGAAATTTAAAGTGGCCTCCAAGTGCTCCCCATTTTTTTTAGCTTCATCCTAGTGCCATACTACTGTACAAAAATTTTCCTAGCCATATGTTACTTATTTTTATCCCTACAATTTTCCTCATAAAATACCATTTATTAATAGATAAATAGAAAGACCCTACTCCAAATAAGTTTACAGTAAGTTTATTATTTTTCCTAGCTAGAGCATCTTAACACAAGACCAACAAAACTAGAATCACAATTTTATGACTTTTCTAGCTCAAGATATCTATTTTACAAGATTTCTAACATTCAAAAAGCACTTATCTAGATATATTATATTCACCTATAAAAATACTAGAAACAGTACATTTCATATTTTTAAAAAATACTACACTTCATGACGATTACCACAAAATTTGGTTCACTAGAATTTGACATCTACAACTCCACTTATGATTTTTTCAAAGTTGGCATACATTTCTGAAATAAATGCACTAGCATCTAGACCTAAGCCGCTGACAGCTGGGGCCCCTGGGTCAGCCAGGCCCGTGCATTAATGAGCCAAAACAAAGGACCGACGCTAACCGGCCAGAGTTCACAGACGATGAGCTCTCCTGACGACGGCACTGGCACCACGATGATCCCAAAGACCTTCCGCACACACTAGGATAGCTAGTTGGATCGATTACTAGAGCTAAGGCTAACGGCGGCACTCATGGCGGAACGGCGGACGCTGGTCGATGGTGAGCCGCCGGAGCTGGCCGAGATAGCCCAAATTAGGGTTTGGCTGAGCTTCTACGTACTATGACAAGTCTAGCACGCACTCAATCACGGACAAGCGGTGGTCAGAGGCGGCCCGGGCACAGGCGACATGGTACGGCGGCGATGGCCGCGCACTGCACAAGAGGCTTACCACACACTGCTAGCTAGTCAAGGAGTGCGGTGAGGTGGTGGGAACACGACGGAGCTATGGGGGTGGCGAAGGAGCGACGCGAGCACGGTGTGGAGCTAAGCGGCCGACAATGGCGTCGGCGGCGAGCGCTGCTGACTGCGGTGCAAAAGCGAGCGAAGGGAGGCAGTGGAGATGGAGGGAGCGCAAGGGAGTGAATGAGCTAAGCCGCATGGACTCTCCTTAAGTGAGCGCCAGCACACCACGGTAGGGGCCCGACGTCGGCCAGCGGCAGCCACATGGTGGCCAAACCCTCTCCGCGGTCGGCCACGACGGTGCATCGTGCTGGCATCATCAGAGCGTGATGTTCATGACTAACAGCGCCAAATCAACGTCCCTAATCTCCTAAACCATGACTCATTAGCGAAATCTTTCATAACAATGTGAGAGGCATGCGTTCAACATGAGAAGATGACCTCCAATGGGCGGTCCGTAAACGACACAGACAAAATCACTATGATTACCACAACAGAAGACTCCGCTCGGTCTCCAATTATTCAACATCATTAGGTTATGTTCCACTGATAGCCCCATATAGCCAACCGTGATTAAGTTATAACCTATAGCTCGCAGGTGACAGGAAATCACCCGACTTCTACGGTCTAAGCATAGCTAAGCATAATAAGCGTTCCTAGACTTAAATAGGATTCATGGTAGATATTTCTAGACAAGGAAGGGTAATATACAACAAGTGTTTCCAAACAACTCCTATCACATAATGCATCAATACGGATAACTTTAGGTGACATTAATAAAATAGGGAGACTTATAATGCTCCGCGGCTTGCCTTACACGAAAGTTGCAGGACATTGATCCGGGCACTCAGGAAGGTGATCGTCTTCAGGCTCTCCTTCTCCGGGAACCTCCTAGTGCTGCACCTCTTGGTTCTCCTCCTATGGATCGACATCGAGCTCCACCAACGTGATCTCCTCGGTTACACCTATTGCATGCATATGCATATGTAAGTCTCATGAATGCATAAGAAGGATCATGGATGATGTGATAGGGAAATGTGCATGCTGCAATAATGAGGTTAAGTAGGACAATGATAACAACGCTAACACCTTGTTCACTGAGTAGGTGCATATCTCTTCTCTATTCATTACCGAAATTCTACATAAGACAATTTCAGAGCTACACATAGCAGCTACTAGTTTACATCATAACTTAAGTTCTACCTATCCAAATGCGGTGATCTTGTACTTTCTAGAAATATTTTAAAATTTCCTACACCTCTTATTTAATCACCAAAAGCTAATTCAAACTCTATCCTAACCAAAATAGGCAATCTATCCAGTTCTGTCCAGAAATTCTAGAGAACAAGTATTTCGGGTGACTAACTTTATACAGCTATAACTCATAAACCATTTGGTCTATTGCCCTAAAATTTTAACACAAGATAGATCAAGAAGTCCCCTACAACTTTGTTATTACCATTTCTATAGTAAACATCATTTTGACAATGCAACATAATCAACAACAGAATCTGTTCGAAAGCACTTCTAAATTGAATTATAGAGCAACGATATTTTTACTGCATATAAGCATTCAAAATTGGACATCATGAAGTATATCAACAGTTCAGGAACATCTAATACACCCAAGATAACATAATGGTCAAGCCCAATCTATTTATTTACATGCCTTTATTAATTTAATTAGATAATTAGGTAAAATAACAAACATATATCAAATGTGCACAAGAAATTCTCAGAAATTTACAGTGACCGCCAAGTGCTCCCCATAGACTAGTGTAAAAACTTCATGCAATTTAAACATGTATAACATCCTCTATAAAAAATGACAAGCTAGCATGGTCTATTTTAGTGAAAATAGTTAACCCTATATAAAAGTGTCAAACAACATATTATATATTTTTCTTAGCTTCATCCTAGTGCCATACTACTGCACAAAAATTTTCCTAGCCATATATTACTTATTTTTATCCCTACAATTTTCGTTAGAAAATATCATTTATTAATAGATAAATAGAAAGACCCTACTCCAAACATGTTTACAGCTACTTTATTATTTTTCCTAGCTAGAGCATGTCAACACAAGACAAACAAAATTGGAATCACAATTTTTTGACTTTTCTAGCTCAAGATATCTATTTTACAAGATTACTAACATTCAAAAAGCACTTATCTAGATATATTATATTCACCTATAAAAATACTAGAAACTATACATTTTATATTTTTATAAAATACTACACTTCACGAGGATTACAACAAAATTTGGGTCACTAGAATTGGACATCTACAACTCCACTTATGATTTTTTCAAAGTTGGCATACATTTCTGAAATAAATGCACTAGCATCTAGACCTAAGCCGCTGATAGCTGGGGCCCTAGGTCAGCCAGGCCCGTGCGTCAGTGAGCCAAAATAGAGGACCGGCGCTGACTGGCTGGAGTTCGCCGATGACAAGCTCTCCGGCGACGGCATCCAGCACCACGATGATCCCAGAGACCTTCCGCACACACTAGGGTAGCTAGTTGGATCGATTACTGGAGCTAAGGCTGACGGCGGCACTCATGGCGGCACAGCGGACGCGGGTCGACGGTGAGCCGTCGGAGCTGGCCGAGATAACCCAAATTAGGGTTTGGCTGAGCTTCTACGTACTATGACAACTCTAGCACACACTCAATCACAGCAAGCGGTGGTCGGAGGCGGCCCGGCCACGGGCGACGTGGCACGGCTGGTGAGACGACGGCGATGGCCGCGTGCTTCACACGAGGCTTACCGTGCGCTGCTAGCTAGTCAAGGAGTAAGGTGAGGTGGTGGGAACACGACGGAGCTACGGCGGTGGCGAAGGAGCGACGCAAGCGCGGTGTGGAGCCGAGCGACCGGCAATGGCGTCGGCGGCAAGTGCTGCGGCTATGGTGTGAAAGCGAGCAAAGGGAGGCAGTGGAGATGGAGGGAGCGCAAGGGAGTGAATGAGCTGAGCCGCGTGGACTCTCCTTAAGTGTGCGCCAGCACACTGCGGCGGGGCCCGACGTCGGCCAGCGGCGGCCACGCGGCGACCAAACCCTGTCTGTGGTCTGCCACGATGGCGCGTCGCGACGGCGTCATCAGAGCGCGATGTTCGTGACTGACAGCGCCAAATCAACGTCCCTAATCTCCTAAACCACGACTCATTAGCGAAATCTTTCATAACAAAAGTTGTAGACCTACATACTAGCTCCAACATCTCTTAAATGATCAAAGTCTAAATCGCAATGGTTAGGAAGATACATCACTCCAAAGTCAGGCAAATCAAATGGCAAAACCAATTAGGACTTAAGACAAAATTCTAAGTTACAAAAACAGTGAATTGATGATTCTTGTGAGCACAAAATGACCAACCTAGGCACTGAATTAGCTTATGACTCAAAAATAAAAGTTGTTGCTCTACTCAAATACTACAACTTTGCTTAAGGGTGCTTTGCCATGCAAAGACTCTATGACACAGTTCAACCTAGGTCAAACATACCACTTTAAAATGATGACTTACACTATAACTAGGACTTAGAGACCAAACTAGCCTTAGTCATGAATACCAAAGTTGTTTCTTATGATGTTCTAAACATGTTTAAGGTACTCCTAAGGTTACACAAGCATTTCATACATTGGTTACAAGTAAACCCTACCATATGTAAGGCAATTAGTGACAACACATGCAATATAGGCCAACATAGATAGAATACATGATATGCTCATGCTCATGAATGATCAATGATGCTTGTGCTCATGCAATGTCAAGGTTAAATGCATGCTTAACACCTAGGGTGTTACACATATGAACTCATACAACTACTTTGATCACTTTGTATATGGTCTTCCCAACTTGGAGACTACCTACCAATCTTGTAGCCTTTTGTCTTTCTTGTTGTATGCTTAGGCAACACGAGCCATTTTCCATCTCCTGGGATTGCCCACAATTTTGTTTTTGATAAGCTTTTCCAAAGCCTTGTCGCAATTTGACTGTAACCTCCTTATTATTACAGCATTTAGTCCACTCACCTTATGTATCACAGCATTTAGTCCACTTTGACAAGTAATTTGCAGCAACCATCGAAGCAATGCCCTTTTGTTGATGGGGAATAAACTTGATCAATGAAATTTGAATCCCACATACTTGAAATTGCCACGGCCTTGTAATTAGATGCATCACTGTAGCATGCAACAAATGAATATTACCACACTGCAGGCACCCCTTGCAACGCCTTCACAAATCTCTCTCATAGCCACCTTTGATTATTAAGAATGCAAGCACTTAAGCAACAAGTCTTCGGCAACTCTTCGATATATAGTGCATCATTGTGCAAAACAAACTTGAATGCACTCTGTCAAACACTTTTATCAACTTTAACACCTAAATCACATATATATTACACAATAAGAGTCCTCCAATCACTTTAGCTCTGAGTTCATTAGAGTATATTTAGAGACGATTTTGAACTCCATGTTTTGATCATGATGTTGTTCATCATTGTCTTGACCCTGCGGTAGTGACCGGATGGCCACGGTAGGTGTGAGAGGTTGCCGGCCGCTCTGCCGCCAGCTTCCTGCCCGTGGTGGCTGTGTTGAGGGGAGCAGCAGGGAGATGAGATAACAAAGAAGGGAGATGAGAACAAGATTGGTTGTAATTGCTTGATTTTATTCCTTGGTCACCACTGATTATAAAAGAGATTATAAGCTCTCCTAGCCTCTAGTTTGCCTAATTGACTTCTTCCTTATTGCTAATTCAGGCGCCGACATGATCTCCATGCATGTTCCTGCGCCTAACTCCTGTCTGCATGATCTCCTTGCCCTCTTCTTGATTAACTAGCCCCTATTCCTACGCCTAGAGCAACTCCAGCAGGGCTCCTACATGAGCCCCCATTGCTAAATATGCGGCTCAGGCAAAAAATCCAACTCCAACAGGACCCCTACTACGGACCCTAAATTTGTGTGGACACCCAAAAACCTCCCACTAGACCCCATTCCCGTTGGCCCAACACCCCGGACCCCATCCGGTCGATCCTCGCCGCGCGCGTATGGACCACTTCTCCACCACTGCTCGCGCGCGTACCCATCCCCTCCGGAGAGCCCCCCCCCCCTTCGGCGAGCACAGGCCACCCACCTCGTCGTGCGATGCTCCCTCCCCGGTGGCTAGATCCACGGAGGGCTCGGCCATGCCGCACTCCTCCCGGACATGGCGCACCTGCTCGTGGGCGCGTTGCTCTGCCACACTGGATTAGCCCAGTCGCGCCTCCCTTCTCGCGGCCCTGCTCGTCGCCCAGTCCAGGCCTGCTCGCCCGCTCGCCCCGCGCGACTGTCGACGGGGTGTGTCCTCCCCCGCCCGCCCCCGCATGCCGCCACCGGTGGTCCTCCCCTGCCCGCTATGCGCAACTACAGGCGGCACGTCCTTCCCTGGCCCATCCCACGCGGCGGCGCGCCCTCCCTGGCCTGCCCCGCTCAGTCTGCTCCTACCATCGTTGGGGAGGCCGAAGTGCCCTTCTTCTCCCAGGCCTGCTCTGCGTTGAGGCCTGGAGGGAGGACTGAGGAGGAAGATGAGATAAGATTTCTTTCAATGACATATGGGTCCCACTCCTAAGTGACTGTTGTTACACTTTTGCGGGCTATGGTTTGGCGGCTTCTGTTGTAGCAGATATAAAATAGGGGCCCAACAAAAGTAGGGCCCAAATTAGAAGTAGGGGCTCTGATTTGGGGCTCTTGCTGGAGTTGCTCTAATTATTCCCACCATAACAATCATATTATTATTTAGTGTTGTCCAATTTAACTAGTATGTTAGGACTTTACGTGCTAGTTTGTAAGATTGACATGATTTATGTTGTGATTTTAATCTCAAAATTGGCTACTTTCTCAACACATGGAGCAGGGAGTCGGCCAACCCCCTAGGTCACCCGACCTCCTAAGTGCATGCCACCACCTCATCTTTGGACACTTGCAAGAAACCACATTTTCAATCATCTCCCATGGCATAGATCCATGGTGCAGGCAGCTCTGGCTTCGACGACATGGTCGAGAGCGGGTGCAGATTCACGGTGGATGGATGCGGACGGACAGCCCGCGCGCAATATATAGAGCGGCCCCCAACAGGGGCAATTGGGCTCGGGCGGGTGATCCCTAGCATGGTGGCCGAGGGTTTGAAACTGCTACGCGGTGTCCGAGCATGACGGTCCCGTGCATGTAGCTACGGCGGTGTGTTACAATGGGCTCATCGCCGCAGCCAAACATTGTTTTTTAGTATTATTATAAAAATATGTCACCACCGTCGTCGGTTGGGAATACGAGCCGGTATTGATAATTACCGCCGGTCCGGAACTGGCGGTGAAAGAGTGGTCTGTGTACTAGTGTATAGTGGTCTTCATTTTTGTTACTTCTTATTCGGAATATATTTCCATTGGTTTATAAACAAAATCAGTGTCATAGGTACGATGTGATGGAAGGACCTTTTCCACTACATTAGCTTGACAAGACATTTGAAAATACATATCATTAGCAGTGGTCAGAATATTGTATTATGAGAATGAATTTCACGGTCGCAATTGATGAAATCCGAAAATGATTGATTTGTTCAGCTCGTTACAATGGTTACCGGAGCCAAAATGAGTCCTTTAGTACATCTATATAAATCCAGCGCTAGATCAACTTTTTGTCCATTTTTAGTTATATTGTTACCATTTTTATTTCCGTGAATCTATGCAGCCACCTATAATTAAATTTTTTTAGAAGGGATGGCAAAAGCTTTGCCGTGATTTACATTAGACAAAGAAAATAAAAAAACAAGTGTCGGTCTAGTTTTTTTTTAGTGGAAACCGAGCCTAAAAGCCACCAACTATATGAGAGCACCACTCAACTACATGCTCAACCTTAGCCAACATGGTCAGAAAATGATCCTACTAGCAACTCGACTAACTAACCACTAGAGCAACTAAGTACGATTCAACTAAGAAGGCAACTAGCAAAAACAACTTGGAGCAATGAGCACCACCACCCTTGGAGAAGCGCCATGGCAGACGGCCAGAGATCAATAGTGGAAATTGGAGAGCCTAGCATAGCCTTCAGGAAGGAAACTATGCTAAGAGCGTCGACAAGCTAGCCCAACTAGGTAAGGTTTTCACCGGCAAAATCCAGTACGGTAGGAGGAGAGGTAGAAAAAGGACATCGTCATCCAAGCTTTCGCCCCGACCTCACGCACCCTCCAAACCGCCGCCACCACCGGAGACCCAACCACCAGGGAGGTAGGATGCGGCGAGGGGTCAGTAGCAGCCTCCATCCGACTGCTGCCCATAGGAACGCTGTCTGGGAGAAGCGCCGCGAGAAACCCACCGGAGACTCCACCCCCTGCCAGAACCGGCAAAGCTGGCCAGCAACAGGCAGATCTAGGCAGCACCGCCACGAAACACAGCCCGAGCAAGGGAAAAGGTAGATGGCAGGGTGAAGAGGGCTGGGATGAGAAGAAGCCCCTGTTGCCCAGTCTAGCAATGTCCCAACCCCTGCCGAGCAATCCTAGCATCAACCAACGCCGCGCAAGGCCTCCAGTAGCCCACGCAACCAACTGTCACCATTCGTAGTCTTGTCGCCAAAGCCGACCGCTGGAGGAACCCTAGTGACCAGATCCAGGTGGCCGCTGCTATGCCCGAACCGACGCCGCAGGCGCTGGACCTACCGGTGGTGGCGGCGGCACAATTGTCGCTCCACCGGCACACAGGACGCAGTGGGCACACCCCCACACCGAGACGTGTGGCAGCCCGTGCCACCGCAGCCCACCCAGCTGCGAACGGCCCGAGCCGCCACCATGAGCTCCACTGCCACAGCAAGGGCCGGTAGAGCCGGACCAATGGAACCGGCTGCCCTTTGAAGATCCGGCCAGGAGGGATGCGGATCCGGCCACACGGGACACAGACCCAGCCACTTGTGTGCGGAGCGGCCACCAGCCAAGCGAATCCGGCGCCCCCAAGAGCTGAAGCCCTAGATCTCGAGAGATGAGAGGGAGGAAGATGGGAGAGAGAGGAAGTGCGGCCTAGCCTTGCCGCCACCCTCCTCACTGCTCGCCGGAGGTCTGGTAACCAGCTCCGGCGGCAACAGTGGCCGCAGGCGCACTTGCAAGGACGCTGAGGTGACGGTCAGGGAGCCGCCCGAGTCACCCGTCTCGGACGACGCGGGGGCTAGTCTGTTTCGTTGTACAATAACCCCCTATAATTAATTTGAAAATTTCAGGAAGTGCAATTTTTTCTTACTCTCCGACCCTCTTAATATTTCAGTTTTGGGGTAATAATTAGAATCCTCCCAATAAGTACTTCTATGTCTTGTGTCATAAGCCGGAAAATAAGTGCATCCATTATTTACCTTAGCTTTCAAGTCATATGGGATTTATTTTCGCCACTTCCTTTTGTCGACACAATCTTTGTCAGTGGAGAATCCATCTTCCACAGCAGACTTTTTCCCCCTATAAGTAGCCCATCACTTCTTGTTCTACTAAACAAAATTGCACAAAAGCCTTTCAGTTCAAGTAATTTGCTCAGATCTCAGTAAGTACCAAAATTTTCCTCTGTATTAAGAGTTCCATTTTCTTGTTTTTGAGACAAATATTTACCTTACTTACGAGTCCCAATTACCTTGTATGTTTCATAACGATTTGGAGTCACAACAATGAAGCTGGGCGTCTTCATCTTTGCTGCCCTGATTTTTATCAACTTGTGCACCTGCACGCCAAGGGACGACATGGCAAAGGATGGATCTTACGGTACAACTGTGTCACCGAGGCAAATTCGGGCACTCATCGCTGCAACTGATGGGAGGAATGGACCTCCCAGCAATGATCACCAGTGCCCACTCGGGACCTACCCGAATTGTTAGGCCATGCATGTCTCAAAACACTGACGAACAGCTCAAGACGTTCATGGAAATTACACCCGTCTCTGCTGATGAGGGAGCATGAATATCATGAACGAAATATATATAGCACGCCCTAGGTCCCCGATGTAATTTTTCATGCTACTTTCTTGCCATGGATGGATGTATTGCCATCCTAAACAGTACTACTTGTTTTTATGCTTAATTATATACGTCACTGTATTTTCCCGATATTTATGTATATATATAGAAAATTAGTTGATATTTTGAGTGTTGAATCATAACTGCTTAGATTAAGCGATTTATTCGAAGGCTCTATAGATACTAGGCCTGTCCATGGATCTAGCAACCCACCCCTACCCATCCGATCCAAATCATATAATAAGTGCATTTGTCGGGTGGATCAAATAATCCATCTAATCCGCCTATACGGCTATACCCATCCACACACACCCCTGACAGATACTAGTATTAGGGTATCACATGGTTTTTCTACTTTTAAATCTGATGTACATTTCTTTTCCTTGCTCTATTTTTTATATTATGGTTTTTAATAAACATACTGTTGAGAACCAAAATTTTTTCCTATAGTCATGGTGATAAAAAAAAAACATACATGGATCATCCTATTTAGAGTCCGGACCAAGAAAACATGTTTTAGGGGACTGACGCAGTAGAAACAAGCATGGCCGGTTCATGGAACTGGATAGGCGGGATTTCCAACTTCCTCAAATTTAAGAATGGATGCACATTGTATTCCTCTCGTCGAGCTGATCCAAAAATATATGGATCATCTCATTTGGAGCACGGATAAATTAATTATGATTTTCAAAAGGTTTTTACCCTGGACTCTAAAAACCAGCTATGTTGGTTTAGACAGTCCAGATCGGATTTAAATTGTATTTTGACATATTTTACAAGGTTTTTCGACCCCTTGTGGCATAAGATCATCCCATTCTTATAAATATAAGAGGCAAGGCTGATTATAGTGCCCAACACACACAATCGAATTGAATACAATTTACTTTACTAGTCTTTACCATAATAATCTCTTCCAACCTCTATGTTACTATTCATCACTTAGATCTGACGACCAAGGATGGCGCCGTAGGCTTGGCTGACCTAGGGAACCGAGCAATGTCCTTACCCCGACCGGGTCCCTCTCAGGCGAGAGTTTTGATGGTTCCTTTGCTAGTTTGCCTGAAAACTAATCATTCTTCATCACGTAAGCGCGATTGGTTATCCTTTGGTGGTTTACTCGTAAATCTTGCTGTTCTTCACCACGTAGTGTGATATCAACCGCCATAGGTGTTCTCGGGTTAACCTGAGAAAACTAGCAAGGCCAATTTTTGAAAACTGGCTAGGCCAATTTCTAAAATTGGTAGAATCGCACTGCCTTGGTCCGTGTGCAACCCGTGCGATCTAGTACTTGTGGTGCGTGACCGATCATATCTTCGCGTTAACACACTTTTTGGGGACTCCGCTAGGGAATGATTGCGTTGTAGCCGAACCTCTTTGCCCTAGTCATATTCCTAATTGATATATCTTCTTGTGCTCCACATTACCGTTGCATCTGACCTAAAAAGTCAATCACATCTAGTTTTGACACCTTGTGATCCTGATTCGCTTTTGCAACATGTGGCTCTTACTAATGTAAAAATTACTAAGGCGGTTAAGGTCTAAATTGTGGAGTACCACGGTGTTGCGTCCCAATACTACTACAATTACCCAGCTTGCAAATACATCGTATGATTCTAATTGCTATTTTTCATGTGCTATGAATTCGCATGTTGATGTTGCTAATCATAACAGTAGAAGATATGTTGCAACAGCTAAAACTTATATTGCTAATGATCTTCATCATACATATCATAATTCTAGATATTACAGAAAATATTAACATATACTTCAGCAAATAAGTTATTGGATTAAATTTCATATTGGATGTAATAATGTGCATTTGATATTGCAAATATTATTGTTCTTTTTTATAAAGTTTATAAAATAAACTTAAAATTTTCTGACTTCTTTCAACCTTGAATAATCTGTGGTATTTGATAAGGACACGGTTATGCCAAGACCTGTTGTGCGCTGGGGGAGCGCACGACATTCTACCACCTCGTGTCGTCTTCGCCCTAGACTCTCTTCTCCCACGCCGCACTCGTCCTTGACCCCGCCCTCTTCCTTGTCCTGGCCCTCGGCGCCGCCCCGCCCCGCCATGGCACGCTAGCGTTCACTGGAGCTCTGGCAAACCATAGCGTGCCCGCGGCGGTCGTCTTCTTCCCCTCCCCCTCCTGCCACAGCGAGCTCTGGCCATATCGCCCACGCCCCGACCTGGCCCGGCCGCCTCTAACGCTGCCAGGGCTCCTTAACCGCCTGATCGCCGTCCCTACCACCTGGCCAGTCTGCCTCCCTAGAACCCCCCTTCTAAGCCCATCGGAGATAGAGAACAAGAGAGGCCACTAAACTCTAATGCCGGCGAGCTCGTCGGAACCCTAGGCGCCTTCTTCCCTAACTCTGGCACGAGCACGGGTGCAGGCAAGGGTGCAGACACGAGCGTGGGCGTGTGGGAGGGAGAGGGAGAGGTGGGGCGGCCCACATTGCTCCGTCCGCGCTCCTTGCGACAGGGCGCGCGATAGAGTTTGCGATTTGACGATGGCGGAGTATCCATTGGACATGTGCGTAGTCCATACGGGCGGCCCAAATATTGCTGGTCCTTACCGAAGTGATATGCCCTGAAACATTTCGTGACTTGTTTCTTACTCATGAATTCATAGAAAAAGATTAATATAATATCTATATTACCACCAGTTACATATATTGCCTTGGCAGGTTGTGGCGTGACAATTACTTAGCACCTTCATTTACTCAATGGCTACAAGCTTATGTGTAATTTTGCAGATCTTCTATCTCCTTTTTTGTTTCATGAGGCTCTTTGTAAGACATTTGTATTTACTTTAAAATTCAATAAAAGCACAGTAGGAGGACCCCTTCCTGTTTTCCTAGAAAAAATTACTTAGGTATGTATCGTTTGTGTGCACGTAGGAAGAAGTGTACTTAATCCCCCAAATTATCAGTAGTTGTCTACTTTACCTTCTTGCCTATAAATCTGGGTATTCTAGCTATTGAAAATCGTCTAAATAATTCCCTGAGGTGGTTTTGAAGGTGGTTTCATTGACGTGACACATTAAAAATCCTATATATCCACTTATATATCAAGGGTTGGCTGCATAACCTCCTCAACTATAAATTATAATATTGCAGTCCTTAATTAAAGTATTTAATAATGTTCAAATGACCCCAGATGATCTTTTGTATGGCCGTTTGGATATTGTATCGTACACACTGGCCTAAGTACCCATGTTTGCACGCAGGTCCATTTGTTTCCTCCACCCTACTATTTCTAGCTAGGCTGATCCACCACCTAACGAGCAGCATGCGATATCTTGTGTCCTGCTCCACTTCCTCACACTTGTTAATGGCATTGAGCTCGAGTACGACGCCTGCACCCTCGTCAACTAGCCCCTCCCACATTCTCCATCTGATCGTCCTTTAGTGTTTTTGGTAACCATAGGAAGAGAAAGAAAGAGGGAGCGAGGATGTGCGAGAGGCAGAATGACAAAGGCACTGGAGCAATGCATGAGCTCAATGCCATCAAGGAGTGTCGTGAGGTTGAGCAAGAGATAAGGTGGTGCTCATCGGTCAGTGGTGCAAGCCTCAAAAGAATAGGGAGGGAGAGGTAGTTGGTGGGCTTGTGTGCAAGCATAGGCGTTTAGTCCAATGTGGTGGTATACGGTGTCTAAATGGTCCTACAAGACCATCCCAGAGGTCATTTGGACATTATTAGATACTTTAAGGGTTATAATATTAGGTTTTATAATTCAGGGGTATTATTCTCAACCCTTGATATGTTAAGGCGTTATGTAGACTTTTAAATGTGTCAAGTCAGCGAAACCACCTTCAAAACCGCATAAGGGGGTTATTTAGATGATTTTTAATAGTTTAAGAGGTAAAACAACTGGTTTTTATAGGTGAGGGGGGGGGGGGGGGGGGGTGAAGTAGACAACAAAAAATAAGTGAGGGGGCTCAGTAGACTTTTTTCATGTGCATATGTATGTATATTTGTATTATATGACTAACTTTGTATGGATCACATAAACATCCTAATAAGAAGTAGAAGTACAACTGAGATGGATAAAAAAGAGGATCGTAAATAAAATGGATCCAAGATTGAAATTCATGAAAGAAGAGTGTTTCCTTGTTTCTTGTTATATTAGGTCACTATCAACGTTTGTGTGTGGGGGGGGGGGGGGGGGTGGGGGGTGTCTAACAATGAGAAAATCCATAAAAAGGAGTCGACAAGTGGAGTAAGGAGGTTAATTCTTTTCAATTATTTATTGAACAAACATAAATAAAGTTGGAACTAGAAAATAGGAGGGGTGTGGTTAAACAACACTCCCTTCCACAAAAAAGAAGAATTAATTAGACGAAATTCATTCTCTACTACCAATAAACAATAATATGTTTATGTATGGATTCGGGTAAAATACCGGCACTCGATTTCATATGAATCAAATCATGAGTTAAGATGAGGGTGGTGTCATCACAAAAATAGATTTCTTACATTGTTTTAATCCACCTATGATTTGTATGCCTTTCCTTGTCAACTAAAAGTAGTGAAAAAAATAAAATGGTAGTGCTACAAGTCTATCGCCAATGACTTCCTCTAGACGGATGTGTGTTGTGACGTGTACCACAACTTTGCCTTTTTTATTCCCTGCTCATTTCCATGTCTCTTATTCTCATCCGGACGTCGTGCCTCACTCCGCTCGCTGATGCGGCATTCTCCCACCATGCCCTCGACCCTATGTCGCTCGCTCGCTTGGTCCTCACTCCCATGCCATCGAGCGCCCCACCTGCGCCGCTCGCTCCTCGCTCCTTGCTCCTCTCCCCGGCCCGTCGCACGCCCCACCCGCACCTTGCTCCTCGCTTTGGCCGTGTACCACGACGCCTGCTCCCTCTCGTAGCGCGCGCCACCCACCAGGCTACGCCAAAGGCCGGTGCTGGATGGTGGTGGTGCTCGCGCGCCGCCGCTCACCACCGGATCCCACCCCGATGATCGGAATCGACTGGCCCCAATCCTCCCCTTCCCTATGTCGTAAATATATGTTTCAAGTGTTTCAAATGTTTTAGAGGTATGTTGCAATTGTTACATATGGATGTTGCAAAAGTAGATGGGGATGTTGCACATGTTGCTTATTTTGGCAAGTGTTTTCAGTGTTATGTTGCAAGCGTTTTGAAAAAAAATGTTTTCAGACGTATGTTTTGTCTGGATGTTGCAATGTTTCACACACATGTTGCAAGTGCTTTATCTAGATGTTGCATATGATTCACACATATATTGCGATAGTATATGTTTGAAATGTTTCATCTATATCCGACGTATATTGCATCCAAGTGTTTCATGTTGCAAGTGTTTCATGGGGGCATGGTGAGTGATGGACGCATGGCCTAGGCGGCGGGGGATGGGACGCGATAGAGCTGGGGACCAATGGATGGGGCCGTAGCGAGCTGGGGGCCGGCTCTTGAGTCCCGCCCACACGAAGTGAGGAGGGGGTCCGAGGCTTTCCATCCAGACGCGAGGAGCGGCGGGCGTAGGTCGCCAGCGGTCCCAGGTGGGCACATGAAAAGTAGGCATGGGCGGGGGACGCGGAGTGCAGGCGTGCGCTGGGAAACGAATCAGCCCGGTCCATAGTACCGTCCCATGGATCAATATCCAATCGGACGTCCGGGCGCCAACAATTCTGAAAAAAATCCTATTATGCCCTCTTTTTATTGAGAAATGCAACGTGGTGTAAGGGTGCTCCATAGATATTTTATGCTGCCTCATGTCCCTCCCTCCTTTCATAAAAAAAATCCATGAATGATGAATTTATTATTTGTTGCGAGCACGATTCTACTCTATTCGTGCTGTTCTTTGTTTGTTTTCCTGCTCCAACTTCCACGTGATCCATGCGTGCCTTCTTTTGGTCGTGTGGATGCTATATAATTCTTGATTACACTACTCACATAAGGCCTCATCTCCAATGATGATCCGATGAATCTCTCTGAAGATGTTAGTTGGATTGTGTAGTCATCAAGTAACGCCTGGAGTCATCAAGTGTGGTTTTCCTAGAAGCATGTGAGACCTTCTAGGAGGCCACATTGAGCAGTGTCCAGTGTGGTGTCGCACCAGCTGAAAACAGCAACTCAAAGATTTGTAGCTTCTCCAGCCTTGATGAAGCACGACCAATATCTTGCTGCACCAATCGGTTCATTCAGTCGGGCCCTTTGCTGAATCGGTGACGATGCTGCCTATTGGCATCAGACTTCCTCCGCCACATGGTTGTCGTCTGCTGCATTGTCAGGAGGGTCGTGGCCTCTCCTGATGTCAACAGTAATTTTTCATTAATGCTAATGTTAATGCTTCAGCTATTATTTTTTATAATCGCTCCCATAATCCCATGTTTCCCTGCATACACCACGACATCTCACCAAAGCTCTAGCTTGGCCTGGGAGTGGAAAATACTCGGCGCCTACTCATTCTAAGTGTCTTGCTCCCTCCGTCCTGAAACCTCCCTGTTCATGATCTGCTGTTCTCCTCATTGTTCATGATCTGCTCTGCTCCATGTCCTCGCCGACCTACATTTCCAAACCGAACTCATGAATCCCCAGCCACCATTGTTTTTGATGGACCGAGCGGGCGATGAGAGAGAGGTGAATTAGAGTCAATTCAAATTTCTCCGGCGAGAAAACTAGCATATGTCCCAAGCAAACCCCCAAAGCGCTCAAAGATCAAAATCTCTGAATCGAGTCCATGCAGGAAAACCAGCGACCAGATGAACTCCAAGAATCTCAGACAAGACAGCAGAAAGAGCATAAGACAGCAGCAGAAAACGTGTTGAAACGGCGAAACACCCCTACAAAACCGACCTGGCTGGTTCTTCAGCACCTCACACAGCAGGGCAGGACTGGCCGCCTAGGAACCCGACCTGGCCGGTTCCGAGCCGGCCTGGCTGGTTTGGAAGTGGCCTCGCCGGGTCTACAGCCTCCAACAGCTCGAGACAAAATTCCAAAAAGCAAAATTTCATCAAAACAAATCCAACTCAAACCAAATTTTTGCATAGATGTTTCTGAGAGAGTTTAGAACCTTAATGCAAAAGATCAAACCCAGAAACCCTCAATCGATGTACATCTAAGGAACCATCTTCTAATTTAGGGTTCTCAATTTTCCTCAAAATCTCAGATCTTCATGCTCGCGAAGATTCTGCCAAAACCAATGGCTAGAGACGTTAGTTAGGGGTCATATCACGTTTAGATCTAGCCAAACCAAGCACAAGAACTGAAATTGAGGAAATCACAAGAAAGCTCACAAAAAAACCAAAGTAGAGACAACAGAGTGAAAGGAGAGGTTGAATTCCACGAGACTAGAGGTCAACTTGATTAATTTTCAGGAAAACAAGTTTACAACAAAGACATGGTTAGCCTCCTCCCTCTTACACTTGGCTACTCTGTGCTAATGACCTAGATGGGAGAGATTGTCTTGGGCAGCCTGTAACCTTATTTATAGGGCTATTACACATTCCAAGATTACCCATGGATATTTTCCCTGAACCATATAACCCAGGGGTAAAATGGTCCAAGTTGAGTTCTTTGCATTAGATAGTCGCAAGCACTTCACGAGAAAAGCTTCGCCTCGATGCAAGCTCTCCAATGATACCACATGCCACCCCCAGATCCTCCCTCAGATTTTGAGGCCCAAGCCCAACAAACCTACCTCCCGCAGTTTTGTGGCCGAAACTGCCAAACCGAGCTAGAGTTGCTTATCCGGTACGCCTCCTCCATGGTCTCGACGTGTGTCGCCCATTCACCAAGTCCTCACGCACCGTATTGACTTGGTCAACCACCGTCTTGACCTCAGTTAACACTATAGAATCCTTCTCGCATGTACACTTGCTCAGTGACATCGCCAAGTGCTAGCTATCCACGGTCCATGGTCCATCCTCCGGCCCTCGGTCTCTCGGTCCAAACCTCCACGTCCATCCTTCACCACTGTCAGTCCATCGGTACAAACTCACTTGACCTTCTCCATTGTGGTCGACCGTCTCAACACTCAACACCTGCACATCACAAGATAACAAACATGTTTCACATACCCAACTCATGCCATGGTTAGTCTCAACAATAAACCAAAACTTTATCATCTCTTGACAATAATAACTCATCATTATCACACATGAGCACATATCCACCATGTGTTCACAGTTTTATTCCTGGTGCATAGCCCCTCTCCGCACCTCTCACTCAACCTGACTAGACCTAGTTGAAGTTCCTTGCTCATAAGAGGCTTACTGTAAGTTTCACAATCCTCTAGTTGCCATTGGCATCGAGCTCTAGCTCACCATAGATAGCTCTCTATGCTTCTCTCCCTTGTTGGAATAAATGGGCATGGGCCCAACTAAGAAATTCAAATTATTTGAAATAAATTTAAATACAAATTCATGTGTGTACAGAGAGAAGAGTTCTTGAAACTTGTCATGAGTTCTTGTCATGGTGCTGATACTTACAAAATGCACATTCGACTCTCTAAACTTGCCTTGAGTTCTTATCTAGGTCCCAATACTTGCAAATTGCACATATGACACCTTAAAATTGTGCATTTAGCTCGCTAAACTTGTCCTAAGTTCTTATCTCAGTCCTGGTACTTACAAAATACACACTTGGCGAGCTAAACTTGTACTAGTGTACCATCGCGGTCCACCCCCACTGGTAGAGAACCGAGCTTTACTCCCGGTGGGGAACCCCCTCTAGTCCTGGTTCCCCACCCGGGAGCAAGCATCCAGGACTAAAGGGGGTCCTTTAGTCCCGAGTCAGGAACCGAGACTAAAGGAGGACCTTTAGTCCTGGTGGGTAACAACAATCGGGACTAAAGGTGCCTCCTGACATGCCACGATGGCCGGCACCTTTAGTCCCGGTTGGTAATACGAACCGGGACTAAAGGTTTTTTTTCTTTTTTCTTTTCTTTTCATTTTTTTGTTTTATTTTCAAAATAGGTTTTTGAAGTCGTATTGTACGTTGCTAATTATACATTTATACGCGCATATAGTATGTTTCGGTTCAAGCACAATGAACGTATTAAATCACACAAATCAAGCATAGAAATATATATATATTTACATGCATGCATGCATATGTGTATTTTACATTATATTATTTCATGTGCATATATTACAAAAGATTGCATTATAGTTGTTGTGACATAACAAGTTTTCTCTCATCCTCTAGCTTGGCTTCAATGGTAGTGTTGGGTCGAAGTAGAACTCGCCCTTGGAATCGATGACCTGCTCATTAAAAAATCCGGCTATAGACTCTTGAATTGCTTTGATTTGGTCTTACCGTATGACCTTTTCCTCCAACCATCGAGTCTACAGGTTTGAATTAAAGGAAAATAAATTAATATATGTACATATATATATATATAAAGACATAGTAACACAATCAATAATAATAATTAATTGAATATATAGTGTATTTTTAATGTACTTTGAGTCTCTCTGTAGGAGTTCTTTGGGAGAGCACCTTGATAAACTTGCAAACATAGTAACCACAGTAGTTGTTCCCCTGTTCCTGCCTCAGACACCACTTTACGAGAAAAAGATTTGTCATCCAATCTGGTGATCTGGTGAAAGCTATATGTTTAATGAATAAAGATGATGCGATTCAGGGGACTTACTTTCAAAGGGATTACATTTAGTGGCGCTTTGCATTTTTCCATGTGTTGCTTCTCAATAAAGGTTTTCCAAACACTGCCCAATAAAAAATTTGCCATGTCATTAGATATAGTTAATCATCATGTTTGTGTGTATATATAGTTGCTAGAGATCCCAAAATTACCTCTGGATAATATCTATCATATCTTGGTAGTCTTGTTGTGGTTTTCTCATCGAGTCATAGATTATCAAGTGACTTTTCACCAGATCGATGTCCATCAATATCCAGTGATTGCTGCATGTGTTTATAGGATATAACGCATAACACTCATTAATTAACTAGAATCAACATATGAGCCATTAAGGATATGATCGACATGATTAACACTCACTTGAAGTTATAGGGAAAGAGTATATCCTTCTTGTGGTATTGGTTCACTAAGAAGTTCATGAGGTTACTCTCTGACTCAGACTTTCAATTAGTCTTTGGAGTAATTGGGTCTTTGAATACTATATGGGGATCAACAAAACCAATTTCATTGCAGCCTTCCTTTCTGAGCTCTGTCATTGTAAATCTGCATATATATAGTACTTGTTAGGATAATTTATATGCATATACACACATATGATGAGTTTAATAATAGATCGAAAGAATTATTACTTACAGGCAATAGTAGCTAATGATAACTTTGTCTAGAGAGGTCAGGTGGCATAGTTGATGAAATTCTTCAAAGTCAACATACATAACATCATCGCCATGGAACCAATGTTCGTCTCTAATTCTGACACCAATGCAGAAGTCTCCACTAGTAGACGCCTGCATGTACCACTTGTTTAGCAGGTACATTTGCGTCCCCAGATCAGATAAGGCTTGAGGGTTGTATAGACTCTGGCCTAGTACAAATTTTTTCTTCCAAATATCAACCTCCGCCGCACTCTCAATGTTTCCATCACCAAACATCTGGTAAAGGTCGAGACCAGTCTCATCAAGAAATTCACCAAGGTGATCCAAATCGACATCCAGAGGTATGTTTGCCTGATGCATTAATCCTAAATTCGAACCATATTCATTACCAACAACTAGCGGGGGGATTGATTGGTGCGCTTGTTGTCCGAGTTGGGCAACTCCTTTCCCTACCCGCTTCTTTTTCTGTGCCGCCTCAATTGACTTGGTGAGAGTGCGGTCATAGTCTGATAACGTTGATTTGGACGGCTTACGAGATTCCCGCTGTTGTTGCTGGTAAGAAGTCACCTTTTTTCTTAGAATATCTGGAGCTACGAAGAAGTATGGTTTCTCCGGGTTTCTCCTTGCTTCTTGATTCATTTTAAGTTTGTCATAGAATCTAGACATGTCTTTTTTATATGCATCAGTTTCTTCTTCCTTCTCTTCAGATATTATTTTGGGAATAGCCCTTGGTTTCACGGTGGCTTTCTTTGCAGGCAGGGACTGGTTCTTCGTTTGAGGGGCTGGCCTCTTGCTAGGCTTCTTGGTAGGCGGGGGCGGGGGAGGCGTTGGAGACCTCCTTGGAGGTGTTTGCAGCGGCATTGGAGACCTCCTTGGAGGTGGCGGCTGCGGCGTTGGAGACCTCCTTGGAGATGGTGTGGATGCAGCCTCGTCTTCCAACACAATGTCATCGTATAGAGCACTATGATGATCTGGCGATTGAACAATTGGATTTAGGTTGGGGGAGGATCTGCTACAAAAAAAGGAATGACATATTATTATGAGCAGATTGTTAATTATTTAAGCCAATACAAATTAATGATGTAGTGTTTTCATCCGCACGTACCTATGGTGAGGTAGTTCAGGAGGAGGTGGAGCCGACATCCCTAGAATGATGATGTAGCGCTTGCGCCATAGAATGAATGTCTTCTCCGCTTCTCCTAGAGTCTTCTCGCCATCACCTCTAGGAATGTCAAGAGGCAAATTACTAAAACCTTTTTCAGCTTTATCTACCGAGATGGTAGCATATCCTTCTTGGATTATATTCCCATGAATCCTTGGTGTCTTGGTTCGGTCGATAGGATTAACAAGACCGATAGCCACCTTGATTATGGAATTCTCCTTCTGAATGTGTAGCTCACACGTTGTACAAGGTTCAGTGACGTCATCCACAGGGAAGCGCAGTCCTGTGTCCCCTTGATTTGGTATCTCCGTGGAAGCGCAACTGCTTTTCAACTGAACAGATTGGCTAATGTTGATTCCTGGCTCTGATGCCTGCTTGCTTGCACTCACTGCTATTTGCACTTGCCTTTTGATTTCCTCCTGCATTCTCGCTTCAAGATTTTTTTCCCGCTCCTGTGCTTCACGCACTGCTTCCTCCAACCTCTGGAGCCACTGTGCCTCTTCTTCCTTCTTTCTCTGGCGACTTCTGTAGGAAAGTCTGTCCTGAGGGAATCCATGCTCCCACGAGACACTTCCTTTGCCTCTAGTTTGGCCACCATGTTCAATAGTCCCGATGGCGTATGTCAGCTCATCCTTCTCTCTATTGGGCCTGAACGCACCACTAGCAGTAGCTCTCTGAGCATAAAATATTCTTTCTGCTGCTTCTTGCAGTCTTGCGCCATAAACGCACTTCCCTGTCTCCTGGTCTAGTGTCCCCCCATGAGCAAAAAACCAATTCTTTGCATGTTCTCCCCACTCGAGTGATTCTGGTCTGATACCCTTGGCAAGAAGGTCTGCTTCCATTTTGTTCCACTTCTTAATGGCAGTCAGGTAGCCACCTGATCCCAAGGTATGGTGGTATGTCTTCTATTGGGCATTACGTTGGTTCTTTATCACCTGACTCACACCCTCTTCCGAAGTCTTATACTGTACAAACTCATCCCAATAGGGCCTCTGCTTTGAGATCGGGCCTGGGACAGTAAAATCTGGTGCTATGTTCTTCTTGACATACGTCGTGTATAGGTGTTTCTTCCAAGTCTGAAACTGGGTGGCCATCTTCTTCATTGCCCAATCCCTAACTCGCTCCTTCAATTCATCACCATCTATTATATCATAATAACCATCTATTTGGAGCATGAAATGTACCAAGACATCATTCCAAATTAATGCCTTGTCACGATCGGAGACAAAACTGATATGAGGAGCATTGGTCTTCTTCTTCCATTCACGGGTACTAATCGGGAGCCGGTCCCGTACAAGGTAACCACAGTGGTGCACAAATTTCATTTTATTCGGCCCCCCCGGTTCTCCTGTATCCACATTGAACTCCGAGATGATGAAGCGACCCTCCAATGGCTTTTTGGGACCTCGAACATTTTTACTCTTCGTTGTAGTTGTTGATGTCGATCCAGAGGGCTACAAAACATAAACATTATTTTTAATGTCATGAGCACACATAAGACATATGATAATATATATAGCTAATAATAAAAAATATATACTTGGCCAATATGTTGTTGCTCATTTTGTTCAAGAGCTAAGTACTGACTCCCGTCATCTGCATCCTCTTGCACGTTATTTTTAGCACCATCATCGCCGGCAACTTGAGTGCCAGTGTTGATCAAATTCATCATCAACTCCTCCTTATCCATATTTCTCAGGTCAGCCATCTAGCTTCAAAAAACAAAACCAATATATAATACGTCAAATCTTTGCTTACATGCGTAAAATCTACGAACAATATGCATTATTAAATCTTGCCCCTCGGTCACGGATGCAATTCGCCACACTAGGACGAACTATGTCGGTACTAGGGCGAATTAGGGCTATACATAAATGGCCGAGGGCAAATTGCGTCGGTGACTAGGGCGAACCACGTCGGTGACATCAACAGCGTGGTTCGCCCTGGTGTGATTGTTTAGCATTAACGATAACGATAATACGAATGTTGATGAACTAGGCCACGAGAAAGGGTGGTGTGACAAGAGTGGCGGTGCTCCACTCCGCCGTATATATGTCTGTACACATGGGTGAACGAGGGCGGCGGTGCTCCGCCGTATACATAGAAACGCATGGACGAACGATGGCGGCGGTGCTCCGCGACGTATATATATACATGCATATGAATACAAATGACGTATATATACGTGTCGGCGCGGTGGCCGGTGTGCTAACGACGACGACGTGAGGCGGGCTGGCGTGCTGACGACGACGACGACGTGAGGCGGGCCGGGGCGGTGTCGGTGCGTGATGTTGTGATCCTATGTACCATGTGAACCATGTAGTCATTCATCATATGAGAAAATTATATGTTAATAATGTAAGTATAAGTCATTATGAAATGTAAGTATATGTGTCTTATTGCTAATATAACCATTACTATTTCCAAAATGATAAGAATTTATTTTCTTCTTCTACAGCCCACCTGAGGAGTTTGTACGAAAGTTCATTAGCGGATGGTTCGTAGCGTTGTTTCCAAATAATATATAGCGTGTTTATTATACAAGCCATGGATTTACATCGATCTAATTAATTTCTAAAGTAATTTCATTGGTGGTCCATAATTAAACTTGTCATGAGTTCAGGTCCCAGTGATCTTAAAATGTATTTTAGTACCATAAAATGCAGTTTTTGACACTCTAATTAAACTTGCTAATTTATCCATATAATATCTAAATATTCAAAACTTGCATTAAGATATGTTTTTTATTTAAAATCATTTAGAGTTCCAAATATTCATTTTCAGTTCCTAGATTTTGTGATTCAAAATTTGGAATTTTCAATCGACCTCGAGCGTTGACATGGCTTACACCAAAGTTGTAGTTTTCGACGTGATCTATAACTCGGCAGTGGAGGGCTCAGGCGAATGTACAAAGAGATCGACGAACATATCACCTCAAGCTCGGCAGTGGAGGGCCTCGGGCGCGGTGGGGCAACACGCGCGGTGGAGGGCCTCGGCGCGGAGGAGGGCGCGGTGGAGGGCCACAGGCGCGGAGGAGGGCGCGGTGGAGGGCCACGGGCGCGCGCGGAGGAGGGGCACGGGTGCGCGCGGTGGAGGCCGCACGAGGAAGAAGAGGGCGGCGCCGGTGTCACGGAAGGCGAACGGACGCGACACGAGGAAGAAGAGGGCGGCGGTGTTCGACGAGGAAGAAGACGAGCGGATCGATCTGCGCCAGGCGCTGGAGGTTATATACCAGAGAGAATTACTCCCGGTGCCAGCCACCAACCGGGAGTAAAAACCCTTTACTCCCGGTGCGTATTACCAACCGGGAGTAAAGGTACCTTTACTCCCGGTGCGTGTTATCAACCGGGAGTAAAGGTATACCTTTACTCCCGGTTGGTAACACGCACCAGGAGTAAAGGATTTTTTTGGCGGGCCATGAAACTGCAACCCACCTTTACTCCCGGGTGGGCTTCCCACCCGGGAGTAAAGGAGGCCTGCAGTTTCATTTCCCACCTATTTTAAGCAATAGTCTTGTTAAATACAATAGAAATGCAATAGTTTTTGTTAAATACATAGTAAATTAAATAAAAGGCATAAAATTATTTTGTTAAAAATATGAATTTTCTTTTTGTTTATTGCACATAGGAAAAATCTATAACCTCACTTTTTTATTTTTGGTTAGAATTATAAAACATAATGTAACTAATATTTATTATTTCATTAATGCAAAAATGTAGTGTTTAATTAAAATTATTAAAACTATTGGTTTTGGACAGGAAATTTGTTTTCACATCATTTTAACGTTAATATTTTAATTTTTCATCACTCAGTATCCTAATTTACCTTTTTGAGAGAGAAATCCCACCAAATCAAACATTGATTTAATTTGAAACATGACATAATAAACATCTGAATTCACAATTATTACATAATATCTCAAACACACACTATATCATCAAGTGGGCACAGCAGTGAACTTCTTCTTTACGTATGTCCCTTGGTTATGATCGCTTCGTAACCATGGAGTGTCCTCATCATTTACCAAGATGCTAGGGTCTTTGTTCACTTTAAAGGGCGGAATTCGGTCATCCTTTTCATATTCTTCTGACATGTCCGACTTGTCCTCAATTCCCACGATGACTCTTTTCCCTGAAAGAACTATGTGGCGCGTTGGCTCTTTGGTTGAGGCATTATCGTTTTTCCCTCTTTTTGGTTTGGTAGACATATCATTGACATAGAACACCTGATTCACATCCTTGGCAAGGACGAATGGTTCGTCTTTGTACCCAATATTACTAAGGTCTACTGTTGTCATTCCATACTCATTGTCTACTGTTACCCCGCCTCCGGTCACCTTGACCCATTGGCACTTGAACAATGAGATCTTCAAAGTAGGTGCATATTCTAGTTCCCATATTTCATCTATGCATCCATAATATGTCTGCTTATTCCCATTCGGGTCTGTGGCATCTATGCGGACACCACTATTTTGGTTGGTACTCCTTTTATCTTGGGCTACTGTGTAGAATATGTTCCCATTTATCTCATACCCTTTGTATGTGACGATATGCCATGATGGTTGCATAGCCAATAAATACAGTTGCTCATGGATGCTCTCATCACCTTGACATTTTTTTTGCAACCAACCGCCGAAAGTTTCCATGTGCTTATGCGTAATCCAAGCTTCAGTCTTCCCTGGAAACTCGGATCGTAAGAGTTCCTTGTGTGTCTCAATATACGGATCTACCAAAGAGGAGTTCTGTAGAACTATGTAGTGCGCTTTATTGAAATAATCATCATTCGTACCAATATATGTTTTCCTCCCTAGTGTCCCCTTTTCGCTTAGTCTCCCCTCATGTCTCGATTCAGGAACACCAATCGAGTCAAGGTTGGGAATAAAGTCAACACAGAACTCAATGACCTCTTCTGTTCCATAGCCCTTGGCGATGCTTCCTTCTGGGCGAGCACGGTTGTGAACATATTTCTTCAGGACTCCCATGAATCTCTCTAAGGGGAACATGTTGTGTAGGAACACAGGACCGAGAGTGAAAATCTCCTTGACTAGGTGAACTAGGAGGTGTGTCATAATATCAAAGAAGGAAGGAGGGAACACCAACTCAAAGCTGACGAGACATTGAACCACATCATTCTGTAGTTTAGCTAGATCAGTTGGATCAATTGCCTTCTGAGAAATTGCATTGAGGAATGCACATAGCTTTACGGTGGCTAGACATACATTTGGAGGTAGAATTCCTCTTAATGCAACTGGAAGTAATTGCATCATGAGAACGTGATAGTCATGGGACTTTAAGTTACATAATTTCTTCTCTGGCACATTTATAATACTCTTTATATTCGAGGAGAATCCAGATGGTACCTTGATGTTGTTTAAGCATTCAAACATGATTTCCTTCTCCTCTTTGCTTAGAGTGTAGCTAGCAGGACGTAAGTAATGGCGTCCATCATCTGTCTTCTTTGGATGCAGGTTGTCTCTTTCTCTCAAACAACGCAGGTCCTGTCGTGCTTCAAATGTGTCCTTAGGCTTTCCATACACACCCATAAAGCCTAGCAGGTTCACACAAAGATTCTTCGTCAGGTGCATCATGTCGATCGAGCTACGGACCTCCAGGACTTGCCAATAGGGTAGGTCCCAAAATATGGACTTCTTCTTCCACATGGGTGCGTGACCGTTAGCGTCTTTCGGAATAGGTTGGCTTCCATGTCCTTTTCCAAAGACGACTTTCACATCATTGACCATATCGAGTACATTCTCACCGGTTCGGTTGCGAGGCTTGGTCAGGTGGTCTGCCTTCCCTTTAAAATGCTTGCCTTTCTTTCTTACGGAGTGATTTGCAGGAAGAAATCGATGATGGCCAAGGTACATGACCTTTTGACATTTTTTCAAGAATACACCTCTAATATCACCGAAGCAGTGTGTGCATGCATTATATCCCTTGTTTGATTGTCCTGAAAGATTACTTAGAGCAAGCCAATCATTGATTGTTACGAACAACAATGCTCGCAGATCAAAGTGTTCCTGTTTGTACTCATCCCACACACGTACACCTTCTTTATTCCACAAAATGAGAAGTTTGTGAATAAGTGGTCTCAGGTACACATCGATGTCATTGCCAGGTTGCTTTGGGCCTTGGATGAGCACAGGCATCATAATGAATTTCCGCTTCATGCATAACCAAGGAGGAATGTTGTAGATACTTAGAGTAACAGGCCAAGTGCTATGACTACTGTTCTGCTCTCCAAAAGGATTGATACCATCTGTACTTAAAGCAAACCTTAAGTTTCTTGCGTCATTTGCAAACTCCGGGAATTCTCTGTCGATTGCTCTCCACTGGGACCCATCAGCAGGGTGTCTCAACATATTGTCTACCTTATGGTCTTCTTTGTGCCATCGTAACAATTTTGCATGTTCTTTGTTTCTGAACAGACGTTTCAAGCGTGGTATTATAGGAGCATACCACATAACCTTGGCAGGGATTTTCTTACGTGGACGTTCGCCCTCAACATCACCAGGGTCATCTCGCCTGATCTTATACCGCGACGCATGGCATACCGGGCATGCATCCAATTTCTCGTACTCTTTGCCACGGTACAGGATGCAATCATTAGGACATGCATGTATCTTCTCTATTTCTAGCCCCATAGGACAGACAACTTGTTTTGCTTCGTAGGTAGTGGCGGGCAATTCATTGTACTTCAGAAGCATCTTCTTTTGGACTTTTAGTAACTCTCCAAATCCCTTGTCAGATACACCATTCTTTGCCTTCTATTGCAGCAATTCTAGTGTGGTTTCCAACTTTTTCTGCCCTGCATCACAAGTTGGGTACAACAATTTCTTGTGATCTTCTAGCATCCGCTCGAACTTGATCTTCTCCTTTTCACTTTCACATTCTCTTTGTGCGTCACGAATGACCTGACAAAGATCATCAGCCGGCTCATCTTCTGCGGCTACCTCTTCTTCAGCTTCTCCCATTGCAGTATCATTGAAGCATGCACCATCAAGAATAATATCATTGTCGTCCCATTGTTCTTCTTCACCTTCTTCCATTACAACACCGGTTTCTCCGTGCTTTGTCCAACAAATATAGTTTGGCATAAAACCCGACTTGAACAAGTGTGAATGAAGAGTCCTTGAGCAAGGATATTCCACCGTATTCTTACATATGGCACATGGGCAGCACATGAAACCGTCGCGTTTGTTTGCCTCGGCCGCACGTAACAAAGAATGCACGCCGTCAATGAACTCTTGGGAGCGGCGATCAGCATTATACATCCAATGACGGCTCATCTGCATTACATGACATAAATATCATATTAAAACCTAGATCATAATTAATTATTTATATAACATGCGTGCCACCACAAAAGATACAAATTTATGAAAGCATCGCTACAATGTAGACAATCCCAACTACCACTAAAAGAACTAAAGCTAAAATACATTTCAGGAGCACAAGGATTTCGCGACCAATCTCAACTAAAACAGACAGATCCCCCGATTGTGCAACATCTTTGGGCTTCTTCGGCTGGATCACTACCTCATTAGCCACCGTATCTGCCTGTTGTGCAAGATATTTTTGCACGAGTTCAACATACTCTTCCTCCCAGTAGAAGCCTGAACATCATCCACTGCCATCCCACTGAAATTAAAACAAAAAATTAGAACTTTAATCACAACCATCATGAAGATAGGTATAAACTAACCATAATCATTAAATACGATAAAATAACTCACATTGCGATCCGGACACTTGTAGAAGATACGATCCTTGTTGGGACCCTCCTTCTTCACTCGGTACTCCATCACAATCTTCGTCTCATCACGACACTTGCCGCATGGAATGAGAGGAAGGCCCGGCCTAAGTCGCTTTGGAAACCCATGAGAGGCCGAGGACCCGGAAGCAGTTGCCATCTACTCTCTATACTCATTTTTTAATACACTATAAATTTCTCCTTTTATAAACAAATAAAATTAACAAACTATAAAATTATCTAGATCTCTAAACAATGATATTTTTAATGGTCATTGTGTTCTCATCTTTTACTGCGGCAGGTAAGTAATTCACATGATATTTCCGTAAATTAACAGAAGAATGGGAGTGTACACACATAACAGACTACTACGACGATATCGAGACGTGTGAATAAATAACCATCCGTACTAGTTGACCTTGCTTACGTGATCATCTCGGCGAGCATTTCTCCACCGGATGGCACCGTACTTGGCCACGGAAGAGCTCCAATTCTACGAGGAAGGGAACACGATCTTCCACGACCGTTGCCGCTCTCCCTCATAGAATCAAAGCTCCTCCTTGACGTCCGTTACCGCTCGGCAGAGAACATGCTCGCCGAAATGAACACGGTCCGCTAGTTCAACTAGTACAGATTTTCTATAATTTTCTAACTATTTTCTAAGTTTTTATTTATATATACTACGTTTAGGTACGGTGATTGACAGACTACTGTGACGATATCGGGACATGTGAATAAATAACCATCCGTACTAGTTGACCTTGCTTACGTGATCATCTCGGCGAGCATTTCTCCACCGGACGGCACCGTACTTGGTCAAGGAAGAGCTCCGATTCTACGAGCAAGGGAACACGGTCTTCCACGACCGTTATCGCTCTCCCTCGTAGAATCAAAGCTCCTCCTTGACGTCCGTTACCGCTCGGCAGAGAACATGCTCGCCGAGCTGAACACGGTCCGCAAGTTCAACTAGTACGGATTTGCTATAATTTTCTAACTATTTTCTAAGTTTATATTTATATATACTTTAACCTTCTTTCATGTAAATATGCAAGCTTGAAGTGATTTTGAGCTCAAATTGCTTACAAATGAAAAAAAACCACAATAAAGAACCATAAATATATATAGTGAACAAAATGGCATAAGAAAATGGTGAAAAATGAGAGTATGAGATTGGTAACCTTTACAACCGAAGAATCGACGGAGGAATCAAAGAAATCGATGGAGGAATCGAAGAATGGATGGAGGAACAATGGAGGGAGGGAGGAAGCAAGAACACTACTGCAGTGAGCTTCAAAATGTGCTGAGCTCGGGCTCGGGGAGGAAGGAGGAGACGGCCGATTTATAAAGGGAGAACATTTAGTCCCGGTTGATGGATCCAACCGGGACTAAAGGTAACTTTCCAACCCCGGGCGCAGCCACGGCCCGGGAGTAGACCTTTACTCCCGGTTGGAGCCACCAACCGGGAGTAAAAGTATACCTTTAGTCCCGGTTGGTGGCTCCAACCAGGACTAAAGGTCCCTGCCACCTCTGTCTGGCGCAGTAGCCGTTGGGCAGGGACCTTTAGTCCCGGTTGGAGCCACCAACCGGGACTAAAGGTATCTCTAGTCCCGGGCGCAAAAAATTCCGGGACTAGAGCCCATTTTGGCCGAGGATCAAAGGTCTGTTCTCTACTAGTGCCCCTCTCCCCATGATGCGTTGCACACCCACAATCGTGTAGCGCATGGGGGCAAGGATGTGTAACGATGGTTACGCAAGAAATATAGACCTAGCTTTTTAGGACCTACCACGCCACTTGGCTACCCATTCCGTGCTTTCCCTACCGCATATCCTAGCCGGGCCTTTGACATCATGGCCCTCCTCACTTCCGTTTGACTTATTCCTGCTCCACCTCACAGCTGTCACACTCAACACCGCCACCGCTACACTACTTCTCCCCTGTTGTGCAGGACCTCGTGCTCATTCTCATCGCCTCCTCACACCCATTCCCCATCCTCCCAACCTTCCATGCTCTATCAGCAAGAGCGACATGGTAGTCGCTGCGGCATGGTAGGGCAAGTGTATAGCATGGCGTGGTGGCGCGAGCGAGCTTGACAAGATTTAACGTGGCAATGTTGGTGTGGCACCACACCAATGATGCAACAGAGGCACGTAGTCACTGGGTGGTAGGGCAAGCATGACGCAATGACTGTGCGGGTGAGGCTGGCGTGTGAAGTGTGGCAGGGGCGCGAGCCCTCTATCCACATACTGTTTTGTTAAGAGTTTCTTGTCATACCTGGAGCTTGTGAAATAGGCAGCACCTCTAGGGGCAAGTAAACAACCCCAAAATGTACAGAAGGTACCATGGATCCCTCCTCTAACCAGCTTCATGAAGATAAATGTCAATGCAGCCATATCCATGAACTCTATCATAGCATCAGCTTCGGCAGTGGCAAGGGACTCCTCTGGTGGGTTTGTTGGAGCTTCGGTTGTGGTAACTAAAGGTATTTCTAATCCTGAAATCATGGAGGCAGTGGCTTGTAGAGAAAGCCTAGCACTGGCAACAGATCTGATGCTATAGAAAGTCATAGTGACCTGTGATACATGTTGTTAAAAACATTCGAGGCACAGGTTTGGGGCCTTATGGACATGTTGTTCAAGAGATCAAGGCAAGATTAGAGAGCTTCACCTCAGTTCAGTTTATCCACGAGGGTCAGATGTCTAATGGGGATGCACATAGGCTGACTAGCGGCTCCATATACGAGGCAGTAGATAGGCATGTCTAGTTTATCAACCCGCCGAAGGGCATGTGTAATTCTTATTCCAAGATTAGTTAATAAATTAAGTTTGAGATTCTAAAAAAAATTCTCTAACTCTCTTGACTCCTGTCTTCTTCCTCATTGTTCTGTACAGACTCCAGCGGTTCACCAAATCAGTCCTTGCATCCATAGCTGATGGCTGTTGAGGGCAACTCGAGTTGGCATCCATGACCAAGCTAAGGTTGGGCGAGCGCCCTGCCTTGCCCTACTGGGCCCTCCGCTCCTTGATTAAAATAACCTAGTTAGCAAACTAATGTACCTCTAAACAAGTATTTTTACTTTTATTAATTGAAATATTTCACCTGTTATTGTTCATGTAAACTTAATCCCAATTACTAAATGAAAAATAATATAAATGTTGACAGAAAAACTAATTCCAAACCCTAGTTCAAGATCTAGATCTAGATGAAAACCAATCTCTCTCTAAAAACTATTAAATAAACCACGAAAATGAAGACATGGCCACTAAATTATGGTACAATCTTGTTCCCCTACTAAATTTACCATAGTACATTCAAAGATTTGATGTAAATGCACCCATAAATGCCTCAACCACCAAGGAAGAGAGAGAAAATTAAAACCCTGATTACACATTAATCTAACACTATAACTTGAAAAGGGGGCTTAGATTATCATGTACTTATCTTCGAAAGCCCAAGGCCCCCTTGCTTCCACCTCGTGTTGCAGTAAATTCACGAGCTAGAAGAAGGGAGCTCCCGATGTGGAAGAAGGGAGCTGCTACATATAAACTAGACCATTTGTAGTGTAGAGGTGTCTACAAATGATCTTTATAGGCTGCTCCAACTCTAGCCGCCTCTACAAATTCATCTTCAAAGGTGGCTCGAGTTGGAGCCATCTTTAAATATGCATCTTTAAAACACGGCTTGGTTCATATATAGGACACTATAGAGGTGGGTCCTGGTTGAGCTGTCTTTGATGAGGACATCACCGGCTCAGATACGACCATGTCAACCACTTCTAAGCCAAAGGTGCAACCATTCTATATGAGGCTTATCATTGATACATTTGATGAATTGGTGTTGCACCATAAAGTGTGTATATTTTTGTTTTCAGAATTACTTAAATGGATTAAGGGAAGGTTAGATTGCATATGGAAAGCAAGGGAGGTTAATGAAGTTGATTGGGGGATCAAGTCCAAGTATTCCTAATATCTTCCCCTAAGCCACCACATCACTTTTGGCTCAAGGAAAGAAAGAGTCAAGTCCAACATGTTTTGGATGTTCAATTCGGACCGCGGAATTGTCCCAACTTGCAACAGTCACCATGGCTTCATACGAAATCCAATTGGGACACTCTAGCACTTTATAGAAATTTTATTAAGTGTAGCACCTGGTTTTAAGAACAAAACCAGATACACACCATATGTGAGCCTAGGAAGTCAAATCTCACATATAGCTATAAATAAGGGTAATATCAATAGACAATGCTCAATATATAACGTACTTAGCATAAAGAATATAACCTTAGATGGCAAACAACGGAAAGACAACTCCGATCTTTGGGTGAAGACTCCAGTTCCATAGGGACAACTGACTGGTTGATCACAAACCTAATTCCTCCAAACTCTAGCAATCTGGTACCCATCCGGGATTTTTATCCAAATATTTGGAAAATAAAGAAAGCGTAAGTACATGTCGCACTCAATAAATATAACATGGGATTCATGAGGCTCAAAAAGCTGACACTGGTTAACTACAATTAGCTTTTAATGAGTCATGATTTTAGCAATATGGTGGCAACAAGTTTATCGACAAGCCCACATAAACCCATGATCAGGTAAACATGAATAATGAATAGAATAAATGGTAATCATTAGTGAGCATCTTCATCATCAGTATCAGCAATGTTCATCATCTATTCTATAAGGGTTCCAAGGTCACTCGTGACCGAGAGCACGGCTGATATACCAGTTTTACACTCTGCAGAGGTTATACACTTTCACTGTGAGTCATGATTTACCCTTTCGCCCGAGGTCACAAGCCTCTTAACCCACTACCAAGGATGGTCGGTAGGGTTCACTATGAAGCCTTTCAAATGTTCATCTAACAAGTTAGGGCCATTAGATTCACTCGGCAAACAGATATAGAGCCCCCTTCCCGATGGCACAATGACGCGTAGCCTATACTTAAGGGGACAGAGGCCGCACTATACCCGATTCATCAAGCCATTCTTATGCCAATAAAGGTAACCTCTAACAAGCTAGAAAAGGTCCTCATACTGAGCTGAAGCCAGAGCCATGTAGCCCTCACAGTTATACTGTAAGTCCTGGATGATCACTTACAGATAAGTCCTTAGGGAGAGGAATCTAGAGCACCATAAAAATAGCCCAATGCTCTAGCTCCCTTGATTCCATATTGCTAAAAACATCTTTTAATGTTTATTGCATATTCCATTAGTCAAGTTACAAGATCATGGCTTTAGTTGAGCACTAGCATCACACTACCTAATGCAATAACCCATAGGGGACAAGGTACAATGTAACAAAGTACTAGAAAATCCTTAGTGGTAGTCAAGGTAGACACATGCAGTATGGATTAAATGATTAAAGGTCTATAGGACAAGGAAGATCCTATGATATACTTGCCTTAAACTTTGATCCTTCTTCTAGTCCAAGCCTTCAATGGAACTCCTTCTTGATCAACACGTAAAGCTCACCGACTGGACATGATCATAAAGCACCACACAAGCATCCATGCAATCATACATGAAGCAAACAATAGATCTAAATTAGAGCAGTACACCAAACATAAAATCAAGATGAAAAGTTTGTAAAACGAATCTACGTCTCGATACGAACACACAGACGTGAAGAGCACTCTAATCGGAGCTATAACGAAGAAGTTGTGAATTAAACAAGATTTTCTGTAATAAAATAATATATTAAATCTAACCTCGAATTTCAAAAGTTGAAAATATATTTAACAGTAGCTTGAATATGTAGATTACTCAATTACGAATCTAACGCAATTTGAACAGATCAAATCGGAGTTAAAACGGAGAAACTACGCATAAAATAAATCAGTGGCAATTCTATAAATATTTGGAATCCATTTTGTATTAAAAACAATTAAAAACCAAATTTAAAATACCCAATGGACCTGCCCTCGTTTTTGGAAAAACACAAGGGCCAAAACAGATAAATCAAGAGCATATTTTGAATTATTTCTGAAAGGTAGTGGACGACGGGTTCTATATTAAAATTCTAAGGGGGTTTTGGCAAAAAGGCAAGGGCAAATGGGTACAGGCTAACTCGGGCCGTTGGATTGAATATGCACGGTCCAGATTAGAAAGAAGGGGGAGAGAGAGATGTCAGCGGCCAGAACAGTACCAGGCGCGGCGGCTAGCCATGGTCAGTGGCGAGAAGCTCGCCGAAGCGCCCAGTTTGGTCCCCAGAGGCCACGGTTTGATAAGCCGAGAGCACAGGGAACAAGAGGAGAAGACAGCAAACTGACCTAGGGCCTTCTTGTAGCTGATGGTAGGTCTATGGCATCGGGCAGCACAGCAGGGCAGACGGCAAGCTCCGGTGAAGGTTCGGCGATGCGGCGCGAGAGATAGAGCGAGAGAAGAAGAAATAAGGGGCTTAGCGGCTTTACAAACTGGACGTGAATGTCGGTATCGGCTTACAGTGGCAGCAGAGTGGCCAGCCGAGCACGGTGGCAAAGAGCTAGGGTTGCGAGAGGCGGCGGGTGCTTAGGTGGATGCGGCGGACATGGCCTACTATTTATGGGGGCCGGAAGGCTTGGTTCGCCCGACAAGGCATGGTGGCGTGGGCAACGTGGACTCCCCGGTGGCAGTTGTAGAGTCCCACGTGGATAGGGCATGGACGGATTCACCAGCAGCAGTGTCCAGCTCGGGCACGAGCGAAAGGTAGGAGACGACTAACAAGCGGACCTAGGGTGGCAGCGAGTGAGGGAGCAGGGCTAGGCTGTCAGCGACTGCGCGGGGAGGTAGGGAACACGGCTGCTGGGCCGGTGCGCGCAATGAGAGAGAGTGTAGCGCAGTCCTCGGCTGGGCCGGCCCAAGGAGAGAGTGTGGGGGAAAAAGAAATAGGCCGCTGCTGGGCTGCGGGGAGAGGAAGGGAAGGAGGAGAGAGGTTTTTCATTTTCCTATTTCAAAACCAATTTCAAATATAAACCAAATCGAATTTGAATATGGTTTAAAATACACTTTTCAATTCAAATAAAAATGAGAAATTTTGGTAAGTTTTCCAAAAATAAATTTTACAACTTTTTAAATTCTTTTATTTTCAAATTTTCTTTTCTTTTATTTCAAAGCCATTTTTAAATTCATTTTTGAAAACATTTTAAATAAATTTGAATTTTGATCAAACCACTCATCAAATAAACAAAATGCAATGGGATGTATGCACAAAAATGTTGCTAAATTCCTATGATAAATTTTAATTTAATGAAAATTATTATTTCCTATGTTGTTATGAGCACAAAAATACCAAATTAAATATTTTTAACCCTATTTCAAAAAGAGCAATTTTTAGGGTGTTACAATTCTACCCCCTTAAGATGAATCTTGTCCTCGAGATTCACGGAGATGGTGACAAAAGAGATGCAGACTCTCCGCCTTTGGATTCTTCTTTACCTTGCATACCTGTGGACCTTACTCCAAGTGACTTGCCCAACTGATTTCATGATTTTGACAGGTACCTTGAACAATTCTCAGGTAACTCAAATTACTAGGCCACCTTTCCTTTTTAGTCCATACTTATTAGACCTCTTTCTTCATATGTTCACCTTCCAATGGAGCCTTCTTACTTTCTTGATCCAAAGTAGGTTCCATTACCAACTTTAAAACATTAAGGACTATATAGGCTTAGATCAAATTGCTCAACTCTTGAACACAATTCTAAATCCATGGTGTCGTCCGAATCTTCTTAGCATAACTCTCCCTTGCTAAGGGCACCGGCCATGACTTTGCTTCTCCAAGTGATAGCACTTTTGCAAGTCATAAAACCTTGATTGCTTCAATCCAAAAATGATGTCACAAGCTCGAAACCATCTTAGTGAAGATGTCCTTTAGATTGTTGTGATCCACTTAGATGTCACTTTTACGTCTAAGTGGATAGTACTTCCATGATTTACAATGGCTAACCCCACATAAAATGTTGGGTAGTCCAACTCACACATCCTTAGTTGACTTAATGAACAAGGTACTACTTTTCTTCTTGCATAAGGACACATCCCACACCTTTGACAGAGTGCATCATAGTAGATATAAAGCTTTTGTTTCAAATCTGGCAAAGCTAATACTTTGGTTTTACTTCAACCTCTCTTTTTTTCCTCCAAAAACTTACCTGAGGTCTCTTGATCTGAACTTAAAACCTTCTCTAGTAACACTATCAATATCTTGATGGTCTTGGATAAACTTTCCTTGAACCTCTAACCAAACCTCATTATTAAAACTCTGAATTCTGCTCACATCTTCTAGTGGATTCCAATCACATCATTAACTTTTTCAATCCCAAACCTTCTTGTCATGCTTAGTATATCATTGGAATTTCCTGAGACTCCATAGAACCATCTGTAGTTATTAGATATCTCCTTCCTATGTCATCAACGCCTACTTGTCCTAGGTATGTTGAAGATTGGCTCCCAATTGATAATAACTTGAAGTGATAACCAATATGGGAAAATACCCAAGCTCCTTGATCCAACAAGTAACACATCTTTAGCAAAGATACCTACGCTTGATAGTGACTTCTCCTCTGGAGACATAACCTATACTTTCAAATGAAGCACCAGAACGTATGATACTTCATCTTACAAATCCTTCAACTTGGCTACCCCCTTAAGAAAAGATAAAGTAGGGGACACCAAAGCATATTTTGAATCTCCATCTGTGTTAAGTTGACTATCATCAAGAAATTCTATGATCCAAAGAAATTCATGTGCAAGGGTATAGACCAACAACTCGATTTTCCTCGCGGACAGGAAAACAGCAGTACAATAAAACAGCCATAACTCAAGATCTGTTAATCCAATAAAGTTGTAGTTTATACTGTTCGAAAGCTTATAAAATTACCCACAACTTTCTTATAGAACACTTTTCCAGATTTTGCAGGTAAGGTAAGAGAAAACAGGGCACAATAGAAACTATTCCAGGCTTCAGACAGCACAGGTGCATTGTCTTGTGATTTTCATAACTCCATAACCAAAATAGCTATTAGGGTGATTCTTGTGGCCGTAGAAAGATATTGAAGTCTACTGTTGTACATAATTTCTTTATGTTTTTTGGTAGTCCAAAAATAGAGATATAAGCCGATAAAGACAGGTTGCTCCAAAGGATAGGATAGAGAGAACAGGAGATAAGCCAAAACTCACTATTTATTGCATTAATCCTTATGCCTTAGGTCTATAAACTAAATGAAATTGTGGGAAAACCCCACAAGATCATTGTATTCATTACAAAGATTCAAAACAAGCATAAGCATAATGACAAATCAACAAAGCAATAAAGGTGCACAACTCAATCATTGACTCAACTTGCGATATTATCGTTTTTATTACATAAAGGGGCACAAACTCCTATTCCTTAACTAAGGTGTGGCTATGAGGGCATCTAGGGTAGCATCACTTGTATGATAGTGGGGTCAACACATCTTCCACTTTGTTGATCTTAGATAGTCCGTCTGACTCCTTCATTCACTATCCTCATCAAATGCTTCTTTCGGGTTGGGCATCACTAACGCTTACTGGTGGCAACCCTATAGTGATCTAACTCTAGGCACTTCCATGGTATATTTGTTGATTCTTCCATGGGCAAAATTTAGCATAATGACCTTCTTTGTGGCAATGATAACACACGATCTTAGATGGATCTTTTATGATGTCATACTCCACAGAATTATTGCTTAGTGTTGTCAGCTTGCTGACTCTGAAGGTTCATCTTTGTTTGACTGGACCGCTTTCTAGCTTGCTTGATCTTTCGGGGTTGAAACTCCTTATAGGTGATTGTCCACCCATCTATTCATACCTCATGTGAAGTAGCTTTAGCTTGAGAAGCTTCTAGCTCTTTAAAGTCTGAATTTATCTGACAAGGGGTTAGGGCTGGATAGGACAATGTAGTAGAACTAGAATGTGGATCACTTCCCAATAGTGGCTCTAGTGAGATCGCCTTCCTTTTCGTATCCATATTGGCCTCACAACTCAAGTTCACCTTGACTTCCCTCTTAGTTTACTTGTTTCGAAGATAAGGAAAACCATAATGTTTACAACACTGACATGGATCCTAACTTCCAAGCGTCTTACTACGAACACCTTCATTGGACTTTAGCTCCTTCCAAGCTTCTGCCACTTGTCTCTTCACTGGTCCCTTTGGTATATTGGTTTGACCCTGTGGCAAGCACTGTTGAGAACTCCCATGTTGAATCATTCCATCTAGTGCTTGTTGTTGCATAGCTACAAGCTTCTCCTTGTTGAATATAGTCGAGGACAACATAGCTTGGTCCTCCTGACCTTTGATGCTGGTGGTCTGCTCATTATGACCCATCTATTTAGACGAAGAGAGAGGATTGAGAATAGAGACAAGGTTTTCATAACAGAACAGAGGCCGAAGTGAGCATAACTTTTAGCAAATAACAAGGTTAGGGGGGAAACAAGAAGTAAGCATTGATGAAAGCATACTAGAACGTCCAATTCTAACTAGGCTTACGTCTAGTAGTAAGCATTGCTCTGATACCACTTTGTAGCACCTAGTTTTATGAACAAAACTAGATACACACCATATGTGAGCCTAGGAAGTCAAATCTCACATATAGCTACAAATAAGGGTAATATCAATAGACAATGCTCAATATATAATATACTTAGCATAAAGAATATAACCTTAGATAGCAAACAGCAGAAAAATAACTGCAATCTTTGGATAAAGACTCCAGTTCCATAGGGACAACTAACTAGTTAATCACAGGCCTTATTCCTCCAAACTCTAACAATCTGGTACCCATTCGGTATTTTTATCCAAATATTTGAAAAATAAAGCAAGCGTAAGTATATGTCGTACTCAACAAATATAACATGGGGTTCATGAGGCTCAAAAAGCTAACACTGGTTAACTACGATTAGCTTTTAATGAGTCATGATTTTAGCAATAGGGTGGCAACAAGTTTATCCATAATCCCACATAAACACATGATTAGGTAAACATGAATAATGAATAGCATAAACGGTAATCATTAGTGAGCATCTTCATCATCAATATCATCAGTGTTCATCATCTATTCTGTAAGGGTTCCAAGGCTGCTCATGACTATGAGCATGGCTGATATACCAGTTTTTCACTTTGCAGAGGTTGTACACTTTCACTGTGAGTCGTGATTTACCCTTTTGCCCGAGGTCGTGAGCCTCTTAACCCACTACCAAGGAAGGTTGGCAGGGTTCACAATGAAGCCTTTCAAAGGTTTGTCTAACAAGTTAGGGCCATTAGATTCACTCGGCAAACAGATATAGAGCCCCCTTCCCGATGGCACAATGACACGCAGCCTATACTCAAGGGGATAGAGGTCGCACTATACCTGATTTGTCAAGCCATTCTTATGCCAATAAAGGTAACCTCTAACAAGCTCAAAAAGGTCCTCATACTGAGCTAAAGCCAGAGCTATTTAGCCCTCACAGTTGTACTATAAGTCCCGGATGATCACTTACAAATAAGTCCTTAGGAAGAGGAATCTAGAGCACCATAAAAACAGCCCAATGCTCTAGCCCCCTTGATTCTATGTTGCTAAAAACATCTTTTAATATTTATTGCATATTCTATTAGTCAAGTTACAAGATCATGGCTTTAGTTGAGCACTAGCATCACACTACGCAATGCAATAACCCATAGGTGATAAGGTACAAGGTAACAAAGTACTAGGAAATCCTTAGTGGTAGTCAAGGTAGACACATGCAGAATGGATTAAATGATTAAAGATGTATAGGACAATAAGGAAGATCATATGCTATACTTGCCTTAAACTATGATCCTTCTTCTAGTCTAAGCCTTCAATGGAACTCCTTGATCAACACGTAAAGCTCACTGACTGGACACGATCATAAAGCACCAAATAAGCATCCATGCAATCATACACGAAGCAAACAATAGATCTAAATTAGAGCAGTACACCAAGCATAAAATCAAGATGAAAAGTTTGTAAAACAAATCTACATCTCGCTACAAACACACAGACGCGAAGAGCACTCTAATCGGAGCTATAACGAAGAAGTTATAAATTAAACAAGATTTCCTTTAATAAAATAATAGATTAAATCTTACCTTAAATTTCAAAAGTTGAAAATATATTTAACAGTATCTTGAATATGTAGATTACTCAATTATGAATCTAACGTAACTTGAACGGACCAAATTGGAGTTAAAACGAAGAAACTACGCATAAAATAAGATTAGTGGCAACTATGTAAATATTTGGAATCAATTTTGTATTAAAAATAATTAAAAACTGAATTAAAAATGCCTAATGGACATGGCCTCATTTTTGGAAAAATGCAGGGGCCAAAACAGATAAATCAAGGGCATATTTTGAATTATTTCTAAAAAGTAGTGGACGAGGGTTCTATATTAAAAATCCGAGGGGTTTTTGGCAAAAAGGCAAGGGCAAAGGGGTATGGGCTAACTCAAGCCGTTGGATTAAATCTGGACGGCCCACATTAGAAAGAAGGGGAAAAGAGAGATGCAGGCGGCCAGAACAGTACCAGACGCGGTGGCTGGCCATGGTCGGTGGCGAGAAGCTCGCCGGAGTGCTTAGTTTGGGCCCTAGAGGCCACGGTTTGACGGGCCGAGAGCACAGGGAACAAGAAGAGAAGATGATGAACTCACCTAGGGCCTTCTTGCGGTCGATAGCGGGTCTACGGCGTCGAGTGTAACACCCAAAATTTTTCATTCTTTTAAAATAGTAAAATTTATTTATTTAAGCAATTATGTGTGTGCATTTAAATATAGGAAAGAAATAATTTTTTGTGAAAATAAAATCAAATAAAAGGTTAGTAATATGTTGATGCACTCATGCTGCAGCATTGTATTTAATATGTTGAGTGGTTTTTGATTTAAACTCAAAAGGATTCAAAACTTATTTGAAAATTTGGTTTGGAGAAAAAAAAAGGAAAATTACCTTTCCTTTCCCCTCCCTTCCTCATTTGGCCCGCAAGCCATTTTCCCTGCTGGCCCATTTCCTCCCCTGCGGCCCAGCTCAGCGCGAAGCACCGCACCGGTCCAGCTCGCGCCTTAACTACCTGTGCCGCAGCGGCTGACATCCCGGCCCCGCTTGTCAGCTCCTCCCCCCACCTCTTTCCGCGCGTTCCGCAACTGCCCGCGCGCCCGCTCTTCTCAGCTCCCCGGCCTCTTTTATACGAAGCCGAGACCCCCCGCGCGCACCCCCTTGCTGCCCCCACTCCACTCTCGCGTTCCCCTACGCATAGGAAAGGCCACAACCGCGCAGCACCGGAGAAGCGCCGTGAACCGCCGTTCGTCCTCCGCGCGGACCGCCGTCCTCGAGCCGCCTCCGTCCCCATTTTGCGCCAGTGGTGAGAATCCCTGTGCTCCCCTCTTTATCCCCGTGCGGTTATTCGTGAGTTTTGTGGTTGTTTGAGCCTTATCCGTGTGCGCCCGTGAGCTCCATGCCGCCGGCCATGGCGACCGCCTCCTCGGCCACGTTCTCCGGCCGCCGTATCGGCCGTGGTGAGTTCCCCTTCACCCTCTCGTTCTCCCGGTGCTCTCGGATTCACAAACCGAGGCCCGTAGGCCAAAATACCCGCTCGTCGGTGAGGTCCTTGCCTGCAGTCCATGGCTCGGCCACACCGGAGCTACTGTGCCGGCCGCCGGCGCCCCTTTCTCTCTCCCTCCCATCTGTTCCGAGCCATCCGTTCTTGATCCAACGGCCACCGTTGGCCGATACCCCTTCGCGGGTGGTTTTGCTAAAGAACCCCTCAGTTTTTAGCAAATTGGACCCGCAGTCCATAGCGTAAATTCCTGAGTACGCTTTCTTCTTTTGAAAACGTAAACTAAACTATTTTAGTCCAAAGTACGTTTTTCAGTATTTACAGAAATGTCATTTGTACTGTTTTGCTTATAAAATCATCGTTTTAGCTCCAAATTGATCCGTTCAAATTGCATTAGCTTCGTAATTTCATAATCTACGTGTTAGTACCACTGTAAATCAAGTTTGCAATCTTTTAAATTTTATGATTAGTTTTAATAAAATAAAGTGCTATAGAAAACCCCATTTAATTCATAACTTTCGCGTTTTAGCTCTGATTTTCGTGAACTTCGCGTTGACATGATCGTAGCAAGTCATAGATTATTTTCATAAATATTTTATCTTATTTTCTATACTGTTGGTGTACTGTTCTAACTGTAGGATTGTTTGCTTTGTATGAATGCCTTTGGAATGTTGTATGTTGCTGTGTTGGTCGCGTTCAGACAGGTGAGAAGAACGTTGGAGATCAAGAGTTCTTCGACTGACCAGCTGGACCAGCAAGAGTTTGTGAACCAAGGCAAGTATAGCATGGGCCTACCTTGATGTCCTATTCACTTTAATCATTTACTCATGTGCATGTGTCTAATTTTGATAACCATAAAGACATTCTAGTCATTTGATGACTTGTTCCCTTGACTCTTATGGGTTAATTGCATATGGGTAGATTGCTAGTGCTCTAACTGAACATGATCTACATGATGGTGAATGGTTCTATGGAACTAAAAGTATAACATGATTTATAATAACTGATCCATAGGGCGAAGGTGCAAATGACTTTTGATCATGTTGCTCCTAGCCCTCCATAAGGACTTATCTGTCGACAAAAGCTGGGACTGACAGTGCAACCAGGAGAGTCATATGGCTCTGACTTTAGCTCAGTAATAGGACCTTTTCTAGCTTGTTAGAGGTTACCTTTATGGCGCAAGAGGGGCTTGCCACGTTGGGTATATGGCTGCCTCTATTCCTATGTGTATAGCCGTGATGGATATGTGCCATAGGAAAGGGGGTTCCTACGTCTGCCTGCCGAGGAAACCTAGCAGCCCTAACTTGTTAGAGAAACATATGAAATGGCCTCATAGTGTACCCTGCCCGCTCACCTTGGCAGTGACATGGGAGTAATTAACCCGGGCATATGGGAATCATGACTCGCGGTGAATGTGCACCACCTCTGCAGAGGGTAACAAACTGTTATAACAGCCATGCTCACGGTCATGAGCGGCCCGGAAAAACTCACAGAATAATTGGATACTCATTGTTGTTCAGTTATGACGGTTATGATGATACTGATCCAGATGATGCTGATATCTGATTAAGTGCGTTCAAATGGGAGCTTAAGCATAACTTGATTAAACTTGATAATAAAATCTGGACTTACTAAAAGTGCTAACTGCAGTAAACCAGTGTCGTCCTTTTTGTGCTACATACCCCCATCTTATCTTGTTAAGTATGGGAAGTACTTACACTTGTTTATTTCTTTATTTGGACAAAAATCATGGATGGGTAACAGATGACAACGGGGTTGAGGAATTTTCTGAGGATTATTAGGCTTGTGGTCAACCAGTTGACCTTCCCTGTGATGAAGTCCCACGAGAGAGTTATCTTTTTATATTCCGCTGTGTGATGTAAGACTAAGTTATATTATGGAACCTGATGTAAGAGACACCATGATGATACTTTATGTAATTTATCAGCTTGTGTGTGTGTGACTGATCCCTGGGCACACACGAGTTTTGTGCATTTAATTTTATCTTTAAAATTGGGTGTGACATCGGGCGGCGTGGCGGGGCGGACGGCAAGCTCCGGTGAAGGTTTGGCGATGCGGTGCGAGCGAGATAGAGCGAGAGAAGAAGAAATAAGGGGCTCGGCAGCTTCGCAAACTCGACGCGAATCTCGGGATCGGCTTACTGGTGGCAGTGGTGCGGCTAGGCTAGCACGACGGCGACTGAGCTAGGGCTTGCGAGGGGCGGCGGGTGCTCGGGTGCCGCGGCGGACATGGCCTACAATTTATGGGGGCCGGAAGGCTTGGTCCGCAAGGCAAGGCGCGGTGGAGTGGGCAGCGCAGACTCCCTAGTGGCGGCTGCAGAGTCCCACATAGACTGGGGCGGCGACGGACTCATCAACGGCGGTGTCTGGCTCGGGCACGAGCGGAAGGTAGTAGACAGGCTGACAAGCGGACCCAGGGTGGCAGCGAGTAAGAGAGCGGGGTCGGGCTATCAGCGACTGCGCGGGGAGGCGGGGAACGCAACTGCTAGGCCGGTGCACGCGGTGAAAGAAAGTGCAGCGCGGGCCTCGGCTGGGCTAGGCCAAGGAGATAGTGCGTGGGGCGGGGAGAAAGAAACAGGCTGCTGCTTGGCTGTAGGGAGAGGAAGGGAAGGAGGAGAGAGGTTTCCATTTTCCTATTTTAAAACCAATTTCAAATATAAACCAAATCGAATTTGAATATGGTTTAAAATACACTTTTCAATTCAAATAAAATTGAGAAATTTTGGTAAGTTTTCCAAAAATAAATTTTGGAACTTTTTAAATTCTTTTATTTTTAAATTTTCTTTTCTATTAGTTCAAAGCCATTTTCAAATTCATGTTCAAAAACATTTTAAATAAATTTGAATTTGGATCAAACCACTCATCACAATAAACAAAATGCAATGGCATGTATGCACAAAAATGTTGCTAAATTCCTATGATAAATTTTAATTTAATGAAAATTATTATTTTTTATGTTTTTATGAGCACAAAAATACTAAATTAAATCTTTTTAACCCTATTTCAAAAAGAATAATTTTTAGGGTGTTGCATCAAGTCTATTTTCCAATGGATCCAACCTCACCCTCATATCATCTCGGGGTCGGCCATAATTATCGTTTTACAATAGAGACCTTTTCTGTCCACTAGGTACTGCGACATCTATTTTTGGCCAATAGACTATGTATCATGTTGGCTCCATATTGGCCGAGTCCTAAGGTTTCGGCATGACCCCAGCAGCCCTATGGTTGTTCTCTCATGTACTTAAGGCTCCTAGAGCCTGCCGTTACTCGGTGGGTTTTGTTTTGATGAAAGTTTAGCTCCTGCTACTTTCTTGTAGACGCATGTATCGGCAAAATCATCCGTTCTACTCGATTCAGAACCTCACCTTATTGTAATTCTTTCGCCTTATCTTATTTGTAAATTGAGTGCTTATCTACTTATTCATGCTTGTTCTTCGATTGCTTGCAGGAATAACCCTAGTTGTTTGGTTGGTCGTGCATCCACAAGATCGTGACAAACCGCTGGAATTGGTGTATCAATCACTAAGGTGCAGCGTCCTTGGATGGTTATAGTCGGGCCGTGAATGTCTCTCCAGTCGAAATTGAAGTTATCCCTCTCCACCGAAAGATCGGGACACCCATTACCCTTATCAGTCTCTGTCCAAAAATACTCAAATTGCTGGAAATCATTTTTGTAGCAGTGATATTAGCCCTAGTGATTGAGTTGTCATTGTAATCATCAAAAACCTCCATTGTCATCACCTTGCACAGGCACCAGTAACCTAAGAACAAGTTGCCTCTTAGGTCACCAAATGGCAATACAGGAACCCCATCAGATCATCTGTCATTTCTTCAACCAATTGAGCCAAATAATTCACTCACCCACTTCTCCTTGTCGAGCATGCACTACAAGTGGTAATTACACTCCATGCTAAGTATTCCCACCAGTCAATTGAACAAGATGTAGGTAATAGCAATCGCCTATAAATATAACATCCTGGTCTAATAAAAAAATAACTAACAAAGAGTAAAATAGGGGCAAGGAGAAGGTACTTGATACTCCATATCGGTAACACTTTATGCGTGAATAAACGAGGTTACTAGATATGATATTATCTGTTTGTTTTAAAATTCGCATATGCTCTTTTTCATTAATTATCTTTGTTTCAGGTGAAGGTCATTAACAATTTCCAAAGAATGAAAAGAATATTACCTGTATTTCTCTGCATCCTTTTGATGACTACCACCTCTAATACTGCTCTGACGAGGAAACTGGCCGGGAACGGTGGACTGCACGCAGGCCAAGTGCAGGCGGAACTAGCAATTAACGTCGATGGAAGGCCCTCTACTGGCTATGGTGACCACGTCGGCCCCCGAAACTTGTTTCCGAACGGCTCGAAGAGGTTGGATCACGCCTCTTCAAACAATCATCTTGGCTGAACGGAAACATATGTATTTTCCTACTGCAACTAATTATAAGAAGATATATATACAGATTATCCGCACCACCGAATGTTATATTATTCTACTAGTTCCCTTGCTTGCATGTGATGTCAATGTAAACGTTATGTGCATGTACCTACTATATATATAACAATAATATATACAGTAGCATGTATGTTTCTTCACAGGAAAAGAAATTCGATCCTGACTGTCTCTTAAGTAGATGTGTGTATTGTTGTCTCTTATGGTTGCTTTATCATTTTCAGAGTAAACTTCACTGTAATTTTAAATACAGTGTTCATGAACATTAGTAATCTAGTTCATGTCACATTAACCAATTTTTTAAATATATTATGAAAATAATTAACATTAGTGTGCTTAACTATCTTGCTGGCTGGTGGTCTTAAACTTGTATCATCAAATATTTCCTCCCTAAATCCATCATTCAAGACGATGTATAAAAAACATATAAACATGAAGAGGTAACCTCAATGCAAGGACCTATACTGATCATTTATCATGTAGACAATTAATTAGAATAAATTTTAGAGGAGGGTGACTAACAAATGTGGTTATTACCGAAGGTTTCAAATATTTGTACCAGAGGTTTTAACACATAACGGTATCAAAGTATACTTAAAAATAGCCTTTCGTACTGTCCACTCCCTACACAATGGCAAAAACACAATTATACTAGTGGTATTGTAGGCACCTAAACATTCTAATTTAATTCAATTTTGTATATAATTTGGGCCAAATTTCAATAAAGATATGATTCAGTTTGCAGGAACCACATGCACCAAATTGATCACAAAGGCCATCCAATGCACACAAAAACATCATAATCACTTCAACCATGAAACAAATGATCCACATAATAAGAAATCGCACCTTAACATGCTGAAGGGATCGTCATGCCGAAGAGGGGGAGGGTGAATTAGGGGTCACTTAAAAACTAAGGCCCAATACTCATGTGGCATTAGGAGATCATCTTGCAAGCGGATTTTTTGTTACTTTTGGTGGTTGTTGCCAACTAGATGACTTGGAGCTTTTAGAATCCGTCGAAACACAAGAACATTGTGTTGGTGCTCTAGAAAATATCTATGAGGGGCCATTGTGCTCATCCCCGCCAGAGAAGGCAAAGAACAACTCTAGTGAAATCGAGGTATTCAATAGCTCCTTGGTTCTAGCCTGCTCAAACATCAAGCACTCAAGATACTTAGACAACCTTGCGGGGTTGATAATTTGATAGAGGAGTGGTGAAACATTGAGATTAGCTCAACGTGGACTAGGGGTGACTGTCAAGTCACCTACCATGGGCTAAAATCTTTTGCCATCACTTGTGGTATCTTATTCCCAAGTTCAATTCAAGCTCTTCTTTGTGTTGTTTACTTTCTTAGAACTTTAATTGCTTATTTATCACCCTAGGATGCAAACCCCACTAGTTAAGAATGTATCTTATTAGGGTCTCATGTGCTACTAACCAAAATTGTCTGTTGTCTTTGATTTTTGTGTCACCAAAAGGAGCGATATGATGGTGCCAATCTGCATTGGCTTTTAATTTCCCTGATTAACATGTGTATTTTTTAAGACATTCATGATTCTTGGACCTACCAATACTTGGATGCTTATATCCATAGATCTAGATGTGACCTACAGTATGTCTTCGAAAAGAGACACTAGAAAGTGTCTCAAATATGATATACATATATTACAGAAAATAGAACAGTCTGACAAACAATTGCAAATGAAAAATAAAAGTACACAAACGCCCTGGAGGTCATCATCTTCATCCAAAAATGAATTGCTTGCAAGAGATTGAAAAACACATTATTGTACATGAAGATTTCCCTAGCAATCGATGATCGTAATAGCCACTCCTCCTTAGCAACAAGGTCTAGAAACTATTGGAAAAGAATAGCTCTACACCAAAGAACATAGGCTTGATTTCTACCACTTCTACGACAAAGGGTAGAAGCATTGTTCGCCTAAATGGCCGTTTAATCCATTTAAACTGTAAATGGTGGTCACCCGTGTCATTTAGGCCCTAAACAGTGAATTAAACGGTTGGACCGTTTAACCATTGAAAACCGTCTAAACGCGTTTAAAAATGATTAAATGAGCTAAACCACCATTTAATTCAGTATTTAGTTAATAGGAGGAATGCAACTACCACATTTGGCACCCAACTAATTAACACCGTAAGTATACGAGGTGGAGTGATTATTTAGTTTGCTTCACAAAAATTTAGTTGGTAGAACAATTATTTTTTACATGCATAAATATGTATACTTTCTAGCAGATTTGATTTTTACATACGTAAATATGTATATTTTAGTGAATCGTTTAGTCCATTGAACTCCGTTTAAACATGGTGTAAATAGGGTGCTGACAGTTTTCTGTTTATCGTTTAACACGCACGCTTTTTATTTTTGTGCTCCCGCCTCATGTTTGCATATGCAGCTTGTGTCAGCAGCACATTTCGCTCGCCCTTTTAAGCTTTCGCACCACTTGCCTTGCATGTCGGCACAGCTCCTAGGTGCGCCCATCGTTTAATTGGTCGTGCAGGCCCTAAATAACACACTGGGCCTTCGTTTAGCGCTTAATTACAACTAATTATACGCTTAGTTACATTTTTAAAGTCTGCTAAAAAGTTACGTTTTAAAACACTATTCATATATTTTCTCAAATCATGCTCTATGTTATGGTGCCTAGATTAGAAAAATATGGACCACGATTCACTATTACACAAAACTTAATCGAGGCAGCCAAAATATGTTTCTGTCAGGTGTGCATCGTGTCTTCCTCGGATTGGGGGTTAGGTTAATGGATGTTTCGAGCAAGCTGGACATCACTACTAGAAATATCCACTTCTATGACGAAAATCTTAATGACGATTCTGAAACTGTCATAGAAGATCACTTTTTATGACGAATATTTCCAGTTTGTCATAGATCAGTGGTGACGATCCTCAAACCCTCCCTATCTATGACGAAATCAGGTATCATCACAAGAAACGTCATAGAAGAGGAACAAGGTTTCGTCACAGATCACTTGCGCAACTCATCTATGACGATCTTCTTTAATATTGTGATGAACAGGGCTTCATCGTTGAACTAATTACACATCTGTGATGAAGTTTTCGAATATGTAATGAACGGCACCGTCATAAATCTTCACACGGTCCTTTCTCCATCCGGCATATACCGTGGGACCTATAGTTACTCATCCATGACGCTTACAATTCATCATAAAAGTCTTCGCTCGGTCCTTTCTCCATCCGACATGTACCTAACAATAATCAATAATCCAACGGGAACGTCAATGTAAATAACAGAAGCATTTTCTAGGAGACCCAAATTTTTATCTATGCGGGTGACCAAAGAAGTGCACCCAACATCTCCGTTAAGACTAGGAACTTCTGTCCAATGATTCATCATAAATTTTACGGGTGAGACCTTTTTCCTTTTGATCATGGCATAAAGTGGTTTTAGTTCATTATTCCTAATAGTGCGGAAATCACTTCTAGGAAATAAGGAAAAGCCTAACCATTTATGCATGAAGCGCAAAGTACGCTGCTGAATTTCATTGGTGCAAGGTCGGTAGCAAACAATTTCTTTTGAAATCTCCCTCCAAAACTTATTCTGATCAAAGTCTTGTATAGCAGAGTCTACGTCAATTATGCACTGAGAGTGAAATCCAAGAAGTTCACTAAATTTTTTCTAGGGAATAGGAATTTTTTTCCTGAAAAGTCTAAATGAAACTTCCAAATTGGTGGGTTGCAGAGTGCACAAGAATTCAATAGTCAAAAGCTTACACCCCGGCTCATCAATTTCCCAAGCATCCTCCCATCCTATGGTCCTTAAAAATAAGTTTGAATTCAACGACCATACCTATGGCTTGGAGTAGGGTGGATCATGGGCAGGAGTGAGGATGAAATCCCGTGTCTTCTGCTTCTTGTAGATGTTCTTCTCCCCATCTCTCCTAAGCTTGAGCTGCTTCTCTTGCAGAAGAACGTTCCTTTCCGCGGGGGCTGATCGAGATAGTGTTCCAACAGCGGGAGATGGCAAATCGACCTCCATGTCGGCACTTGCTTGGGATGAAGAACTCCTCATTGAACGGAACGACATTGCCCACTTGAGTTTGCTGACGATCTTGCTCATTTTCATGCAAAATAGACAAAAACATCACAACTCGTGGAACGGGATAGGGAGATGAAAATTTTAGTGGTTAGCCATCCAAAGTCAGTAGTCTGAGGGTTAGTCGTCCAAAATTGCATAATAAATATTCTAACCAAGATTTTGGCATGACTTCCATCTTAATTCTTTTTAATTCCCTCTCTTGATTTGGACAGCACTACCACACTTAAACTCTATTTTTGTTTCTCAAATTTTAGTAGCACCTCTCTCTCTTTCTCAAGATTTTAGCACTACTTTCACACCCAAACTTCCTCTCACTATTTCTTACTCCAACACTACTTCTTAAGAGAAATTCAACTATGAAATTTTGAACTAGAATTCTGAACTCAGGAGCTAAAATTGTGTTGTGTTGGAGGCCAAGAGCAGCAAGGAAAGAGTGGGATTTGTAGAGGGGGAGGTAGTCGGCTGGGCTGGCCAAGTGGTGGGGCCGGTAGGCCCCACATTGTTGCCAAATGGCCTCTCCATTTTCCTGGTGGATCTTACTTCACCCTTAAGCAAAATATCAGCTCCATCGGTGCTTCTTTCGGTGGAGATATGACAGAATGGAGTTGAGTGGGAATGGAGGTGAATAATGGAGGTTGAGTGGAGATGGAGGTGATGGGTGGTGGTTGAGTGGGTCCCATGTGTCTCCCGTATTTCTACCGTATATATGTATAAAAATGCAATGCAAAAATATTTTATGATACTATGAAATATAACAAGATGAATGATGGTATTTTTAAATTTTTATGCCTCCATAGTAAATATTTCTTATGGGTTTTTACTCTATAAAAATTATTTACATCAGGCTTAATTTTTTATAATGCCATGATGAGAATTTTTTATTCATGATGCAGGTGTTGAAAAGTAAATATGGATAACTACTGAGTTACCTCCCGGTGAGGGTTCAAAATTTTAAGTCCACCGAACCAGAATTTTCCATTCGTGTTTATTCTTCGATTGCCTCAGTCGATCCTAGAGATGGCGACCTTAACGGTTGCACTTGCTTTTCACGCCACTCCAAATTAGAGCATCATTCCGGTCTTGGCTTGAAGGCGAATCGCTCTTCCTTCCCATTAATATGGAATTTAATTTCTCTGGTTCTGACATCAATGTGAGCATTTGTTGTACTCAGGAAGGGTCTCCCAAGTATGAGGGGTGTCTTCATGTCCTCCTGCATGTCAAGTACTACAAAATCTACTAGGAACAAAAAAGTTTCATATTTTTATCGGAATGTTCTCAGCGATTCCTACAAGGTAGTGGACCGATTGATTGGCCAGTTGCAAACACAACGATGTTGGTGTGTGTTGAATAGTCAAGCTTGTTAAAGACCTTTTTGGGCATGACACTAACACTTGCTCCAAGATCGCATAACACATTCTCAAAGTTCTAGCTCTCGATCGAACAATCGATAGTGGGACATCCTGGATCCTTCTTGATAGGTGAAGTATTTAGGATGGTTGCATTAGACTCCTCTGTTAACTTGATTACCTCAGTGGAAGGCAGTGGTCTTTTGTTGTTGAGGATGTCTTTGAGATACTTTGTGTAGGTAGGTACCTGTATGGCATCTAGCAACAGAATATTGATATATTACTTGTGAATTACCTCTATGAACTTGCCAAACTGCTCATCTATTGTGGCTTTCCGATTTCTACATGCAAATGGTAGGAGGGTCGTGGCATGAAAATCTTGTTGTAACTATTGCTCTTGTGGCACAACTTCTTCAAATTCATTGGTTCTCCTCTCCTCTTCCTGTACTACCACTTGTGTCTTACCTGTCCTTGTTGGATATGGTGGATCACAAGTAGACTTGCCACCTCTTGTGGTTATAGCATTTACCTTCTCAAAGTTAGTGGCAATAGGCAGAGCAGCAGCCAACTGGGCTAATAGTGATTCTATCTTTTTATTATAGAGTTGGTCTTTTATGGTAGAAGAAAAACTATCCATTTTAGTTTTTATGTTTTCTAGGACCTTATCATTAAAAGTAGGCATCTTAAAAATATTCTCATTAATCCTAACTTGTTCTAAGATCAAGTCTCTCAAGGATGGTTGTTTAGAATTAGAAGAATTATAGTAATTACCTAGGTACTTACCTTCATAATTTAACCATTGTTGTTAATTCTATCCTTGTCTCTGTTGTTGTGGAGCAGAATTGTTGATAACAATATTTGCATCCTCCTGATATTCATGGAATTCAACCCCAAATATTCTCCATAGGTGGTTTGAGCATTGAATGCATCTTGAATGGCATGATGCCTGATGATCTCTCTTGTAATTGGCTCACTGTTCAAGCCAATTCAATAAGACGTCCATCTTGGTTGATAGTGCACACACCTTTTCTGGTACTTCTTCGCTCTTATTGCATGCTTGAATATTGCATTAAGACCAGCCTTGATTAGAGGCTATCTTCGCTGTTGATGAAATATGGTCGGCAGTCTACCTAGGGGTATACCCAAGGTAGTAGATTATCGGTAGACAGATACGCAAGCAACAAACAAGATGGTAACGCAAGACAGACATAAGGTTTTATCTAGGTTCGGCCACCGTAAAGGCGTAATACCTACGTCATGCGTCTGATTGCATTGCTGTATGTCAATGAGAGATGTTTTTTAGAGGGGTCCCCTGTCCGCCTTATATAGTCTAGGGGGCAGGGTTGTAGATCTGGAAACTAATCCTAGCCAGTTACAATTGCCATAGGTGGCCGGATAAGGATTCTTATTCTAACCAACCAGGATCTTGCTTGATCTCCAAATCTGTCTTGATTCATTGCGCGGGATTCTGAATAGGTTGGCTGGGCCGCACATCATCTTCTAGTGGACTGGACCCCCTGATCTGGGGCGGCCCAAGCCTAGCCGTAAGGGTATAGGGGTTAATACCCCCACAGCTAGTCCCCGAGCACCATGAATTATGCTACGACACACCGTTCGATCTCCCTTCGACTAATGTGATCCGCCTTCATGTCATCTCCAACTGATTGAAACATTAACCAATCGAATGTGCCAGCATTTTGGTCAGAATAGAGAGCAGTAGACCACGATTATAGCCGAAGATTCTGGTTGTCTGATGAATGCATGGTGCTCTAAAAGAAAAAAGAAAAAGATTTCTTTCCTTATCAAGTGTGCCCACTTGTATTTCTAAAAAGAAATGTAAGTGATCCTTGGACAGTAGTAATTCTAGCAATCAGTCAAAGCGTAGGGGTCGATTAAATAAACACATTCACCACAAGGTGAAGTGTGCCCACTTAGTCCCCGAGCCTAGTAGTAGGTGACGTAGGCACATGGTGCCAGGGTCTAAAAAGAATTGCCACCAAAGTTAAGAATCCAATCGTCATACAAGCAATACGAGATGCACCGATAGGTGCATTGTACCGATGTAGTCCCCAAGCTTGCTAGAAGGCAAAGTATAAGCCTTATAGCAAGGTCCAAATAAATGCCTCTTGACTGTATGTGAGTACAAATCGCATGTAGCTGAGGAGAGCGGTCTCCGAGCAGTGGTTGGAATAGTCCCTGAGCATGATAGTGGTCGGAAGCAGTCCCCAAGCACGATAGTGGTCAGAGCAGTCCTCGAGCACGGTAGTGGTCGGAGCAGTCCCTGAGCATGGTAGTGGTCTAGGCAGTCCCCGATCACGGTAGTGGTCAGAGCAGTCCCCGAGCACGGTAGTGGTCTGGGCAGTCCCCGAGCACGATAGTGGTCTGGACCATCCCTGAGCACGAGATGTGCGACGAAGAACCAAATGCCACTTGTACTATTATTTGGTATATTTATTTGTCTTCTTACTCTGTCAAGTCCAATCTGACATGTCTGGTCAAAAAAGTAGATGGGTATAGCACGTCATACTGCCTTCTTGTCCTTTCAAGCAAACAGTCACTTGGCACCTGTAAGGAGGTGCGTTAGTGTGGGCCCTCTCACACTGGTAACGAAGAGGCGCATACACTGATAATGAAGAGGCGCATATATTGGCATAGATCTCGAGGTCATGAAAACAACTATCTGCGGTGCGTGCGCATGTCTCCCAAGAATCTCGAGCAAACGAAACGGCAAAACTCTTGGTTAAATATAGTATAGAATTGGTAAGTTAGTTTTTACCGAGCCCCATTACCATTTGCTGTCATAGCCTTCTTCTTCCTCTTGCCAACCCTATTACCTCCAAAATCATCACCAACCACTCCTCCACCGTATCTGTTTTCATCAGCAAGGCCAGATTCATGGCGAAAAGTGACGCCCAAAAGAAAATCGGAGTCATGGCGAAGGAGTGGTGGAAGTCAAGAAGCAACGAGCAGACCATCGAAGACCTCGTCATCATGGGAGTACTCCAAAACAAGGAACTCGCAGGATGACGCGCGCTGGAGGGCGAGGGGTACCCCGATCCACAACCAGGTGAGATTGTGGTTTTCGAAGATTTCTTGAAGCAGGGTTTTGGGGTTCTAGTGCACCCTTTCCATCAGGGGCTCTGTCTGTATTACAAGATTGGGATTTGCAATCTGCATCCCAACTCGATTCTTCTTGTCTCCACCTTCATTCATCTTTGCAAAGCATATGGCGGCTTGCAGCCCCATTTTGACTTCTTTCGCCATCTTTTCTGTCTATGGAAGAAAGGAAGCGGTGGCTCGAAGATAGCCAGAGGTGTGTACCTCAACCTTCATGATGGCATGAAGGCCTAGTACCTGCACTGCCCTTGGAACACGTCGCTTGACAACTGGTACAAGAAGTGGTTCTACATCCACAAAGAGCCAAACACGATCACACTGTGCGACGTAGGGTTCATTCCAAAGAAGAGGACCAGCTGGTCAGAGAAGCCTGAGCACCTTGAACATATCCCAGAACTACTTGGAATGATCCCATGGAAGAAACTGGATGATCTGAGCATGGTCAGGAACTTCATTAGCCAAAGGATCCAGCCCTGCTAGAGAAGGGTACACCCCGGCTATGAGTACCAAGGTTGCGCAGACCTAACGAGGACAAGACAAGAGGCGCTTGACAAGATCGAAGTCAAAGCTAGAATTGGAGAGCTATTTAACTTAGCTGATCCAAATTATGTCAGATTGAGCGACATCGAGCACGCTTTCAAGCTCGCCTGACCTCCCCCAAAGGTAAATCATCCTGCCTTGTACCCATAGTTTTATGTTGTAACAGAAACTTACTGTGTTATCTCCTTTGTGTTTCCTAGATTAATGGTTGGGATAGAGCAACCGTGTTCGTGTCTCTACCCCCTAGTGTAGATTGGCCACAAGTTGCCGGCCCAACTGCCTAGACCAGCATCAGGATAGAAGACATCGACTGGGCCGTGCTCGGAGTTGGGGAGGAGGCAGCAGCCAGAGCTGCTGGTAAGCGGTTGGCGGCCAGCAAGCATCGTTAGGCGATCTTTACATTGTTAGATGATGAAATAGAGGATGCAGACATCTTTCGACTCGTCCCTCGAAAGAGGAGGAGGCAACTAGAGTCGACGGAGCAAGGTGGCTCCTCCGTGCCGGTGGGACCCACATCGCCGACACTGTAGCATGGAGGACAAGCGGCGAAGGGGTCGATCACCAAGCCCCGGCGCCAGTGCTGGATGTAGAGGGAGACCAGGTGTCACCCGCACAGCATGTGTATCAGGCACGGCCGAAGAGACGTGCCTTTGCCACATCATTCTGCGCTTCCAATATGTAAGTATTTGTAACTTTGATGTAAGCTTGCAATTTTTATTGACTATGGTTGCCTTCTGAACTTATCTTGGATGTACTAGGTCGGCATCCACCGAAAATCCAGATCAACTAGCCTGGAGCAGTGTGGCTCTGGCAACAGTTGCAGAGAAGACTACATAGTAGCCAGCCATGGAGGAAAACATAGCAGAAGGTCCACTGAAGCCTCAGACCATAGGCGGTCAAACAATAGTCCTCGAGCAGGGGGTCGAGAGAAGAGCCGAGCCAAGCGCAAGTGCTCCGAGCACTAACCCTACTGAGGGCGACACTTCAGCACCTAGGGTAACCGGTCAGACCAAGGAGCAGCAGACAGAGGCGAGAGCACAGAGCACATGTATCGATGCTGCAGCCCGTGGGAAGGCTATAGTGATCGCAGAAGCTGCCAACTCTGGACCAACACCGATACCCGAAGAAGAGGCCGAAAAGGACAAAGTAGAAGAGGTCCTGGGCTGTCCATAGTACAGACGACAACATGTATATGTGTCGCGCTGGCGGAACGACCAATGGGTTGTTTATGAGGAAATCCTAGAGGTCGAAGAGACCATGAAAGTTGAACGGGTAGCGAAACGACTAGTGATGGAAGTCCAGGTATGCTTTGCTTGACCACCTATCTTGCCATCTAGTCATACTGTCTTACTTAGCTTTTTGCATGCAAGACTTAATGAAGACCATAAGGTACCACAAGAAATGCTTTGACCAGATTGAGGGGATCACAACAAGCAATAAAGAACTGGCAGCCAAAGTGGAATGCTTGCGCCACCAACTTGCAGCCGCCAACCATGAGAGGACGGAGCAAGAGGCACAGAACCAGAACCTGGTCATCTAGCTCAGTAACAAAGAGCAGGAAAAAACAAGTAAGTAGTTACTTTATCACAACGATTGCATGACAAGTGTTGTTGCGTTGTTGGTAGTAATAGTCGTAGTGCAGGCTTAGAAGCCGAAGTAGTCCGTCTCCGAGAGGAGAATAGTCGTGCAGTCATAGAGTGTGATCGCTTGAAGGAGGACAACAGGAAACTAGCGCATGACCAGTCATAGCTCCGGGACCACACGACCAAGATGAAAGAGGAACTGAAAAGTAAGTGTTCTAGACCCCTTTGCTCACTTTTGTTTCCCACCTTATCTTATCATGGTATGACGTTTTAATGTCTTGTGCGGTTTGTAGTTTTAAAAGTCAATGCCAAGAAGCATCTGGAAGCCGTGATGAAAGATCGTGATGGCTGGAAGGCGCAATTCCAAGAGATCACCGAGGATCGGGACACATGGAAAAACCGGTGCCAAGATGTGGCAACGGGCATTTTACCAGTCCTCAACCTTATCGACCTAGCACTTACAGAGGAAGTGCCAAGGACGCCACAGCTCGGACTGGTCGATAGATGCCGAAAGGCATGGGGATGGTTCCAAGAGTTCGTGAAGGAGGCAGGTGAGTACACAGGCACACATGTGCTAAGCATGGTACATGCTCACTACCCCTTGATCGATCTCAAGCGCCTAGAGGCTAGATACCCAAAGGAGGTAGATCCAGACAAGGCTAAGGAGCTTCGGATGGCCTAGCTAGACTTGTCGGCAAAAACAATTGGTGACATTAACCTATGTGGAGGCGGGACAACACCTATACAGGGTATGCCATCAACAAGTCAGCTGGAAACGCCATCAGTTTTGAGCCAACCAGTGAAGCCTGTGGTCTCGACTAGCCAAGCATCGGCGGGGCCATGTTCTTCAGCTTGACTAGTACAAGAGTCCCCAAAACTCGAGCACGATGTCAGGCCCAGCGAGCAGCAGGTGCCGCGTAACCCGACCAGCCAATAGTATAGGCTATAGCTATAGAAGAAGATGTAGTTGTGTTATTGTAAACTTAGACCTTTTTAGGCAAGCTTGTAATAACATAACTGTATATCATCATAAGCTTGTTTTGTTTTGTGGAAAATGTATTTAAGCTTGAATCTCGCGTTGGTGTAACTAAGTGAGAACATGTTAGCGTTCTGTTTAGTTCTACCAGTTTAGTCGACACATCATCCTGACAGGTTTGTATGGCCCTAGTTTGCCATGTGGTCGGAGTGTGAGGAGCGTAGCCTGTGCACATGTAGATGCAGACAAATCAAACCAGAGGGGACCTACCGATCACCTGTAGCATAGAGAGCAGATCCCATGCACGCGTTGGGAGGAACCAAAGACAGGACCTACTCCGAAAACCCGGGAAGGAATGGTGGTCGGTTTTGACTAGTTAAGTTAGAATAACCAGACTTCGAAGTGATGCATTAGAGTGGTCAGAGAAATCATAGTAGCTTTATTGAATTAAATTGAAAGTACAAGAGGAGTACATATCTTAGCGGTTAAGCATAGAAGCGCCTAAGCTTGTCGATGTGCCATGAATTGGGTACTTCCATACCATCTAGGTGAGCTAACCTATAAGACGTAGGTCGCGTAACTTCCTTGATCATGAAGGGCCCTTCCCATGGAGTTGTGAGTTTGTGGACACCAGCCTAATTCGTCTTCCACTTTAGGACCAGGTCCCCGACCACAAAAGAACCGCTCCTTAATGTTCTTGTTGTAGTACCTACGCAAAACAGCAAGGTATTTGGCTGTACGTACACAAGAATCGAGCCACTTCTCTTCTGCACTATTCACTTCTAGCTCCCGCGCTTCATTGGCCTTGTCTTCATCGAAGTTCTCTACCCGTGCTGATCTGAAAGCTATATCTGCTAGGAGCACTGCCTCAGCGCCGTAAACCATAAAGTATGGTGATACGCCGGTATTGCGACTGGGCTGGGTTCTGAGGCCCTAGACCACGGCTAGTAACTCTTTGAGCCATCTTCTGGGAGCCTTGTCATTTTCTTTGTACATCCTCTTCTTCAGTGTGCCCAAGATCATACCGTTTGCCCACTCAACCTGTCCATTAGCTCTAGGATGCGCCACCGAGACATATTTTACTACTATGCTCCTTTCATCGTAGAAGTCCCAAAAAGCGTTCTAGGTGAACTGAGTACCCAGATCAGTGATGATGCTGTTGGGTATGCCGAAGCGGTGGATGACCTGGTCGATGAACGTGATAGCCTTTTCTGAAGATGCCTGTACTAGAGACATGAACTCTATCCACTTAGAAAATTTATCAATCAGCACAAAGACACATGTGAATTTCCTAGGAGCCAGTTTGAAGGGCCCAATCATATCTAGTCCCTAGCATGTAAAGGGCCAAGAGGCTGGTATTGTCTGGATCTCGTGTGCTGGTATGTGGATTCTCTTGGCGAAGAACTGACAACCCTCACAATGGCGGACTAGCTTCTCTACATCGGATACAGCTGATGGCCAATAGAACCCTGCTCAAAAAGCCTTGCCAACCAGCGTTCTCGAGGCCACATGGTTGCCGCAGGAGCCAGAGTGGATTTGGTCCAGGAGATGTATGCCATCCTCTTGGGTTACACACTTCATCAAGATTTCCTCCTTTGTGTTCTTGCGCCATAATTTGCCATCGATGAGCAGATATTGCTTACTGCAACACATCAGGAGTTTGTTTTCTATCTGATCAGTGTAACCGCTACCATCTGTCAGGTACTTGATGAAAGGTACTCTCTAGTCGGGCTCATTGGTGGTCGGAGGTAGCTCGGTGGTGCTTGACGCTAGAACCGTAGCCACCAATAGCTGGTCTAGAAGCTTGTCGACGCTGGGGTCTTCCTCTTCGATGGAAGGCGTGAGCAGGTCTTGAATGAATACACCATGTGGGACTTTGGCTTGGGATGATCCTAACTTTCATAGCGCATCTGCTACTTGATTTTTGTCTCGGACCACGTGTGCGTACTCAATGCCGTAGAACTTGCCTTCTAGCTTTCTGATTGATTTACAGTATGCATCCATCTTTTCACTGGTTGTGTCCCAATCCTTGTTGAGTTGGTTGATGACCAGAGCCAAGTCTCCATAAACATAGAGACGTTTGACACCGAGCTCGACCACAATGCATAAACTATGTAGGCATGCTTCGTACTCGGCGACATTATTTGATGCTGGGAAATAAATCCTGAGGACGTACCAAAGCTGCTCCTTGGATGGTGACATGAAAAGGACTCCTGCTCTTGCACCATTGATGTTGAGAGAGCCATCGAAGTACATCTTCCAATACTCATCGAGCCCCTGAGAGGCAGGTTTGCTTAAGTCTATCCACTCGACGATGAAATCGACGAGTGCCTGAGACTTGATCATAGTACAGCTTGCAAATTCCAAGGAGAAAGGGCATAGCCCCATTGCCCATTTGATGATGCGCCCGTTCGCATCCTTGTTGCGAATGATGTCTCCTAGAGGGTACTCGGTCATGACCACCACACGATATCCGTTGAAGTAATGTTTCAACTTTTGGGATGTTATAAGTATGGCGTAGATTAGTTTTTGAATCTGTGGGTACCTAGTCTTGGATTCATTGAGTACCTCACTGATGAAATAGATTGGTCACTATACCTTGTAGGCGTGGCCAGGCTCATCGTGCTCGACCACCATGGCAGTGGAGACCACCTGATTAGTTGCTGCAATGTAAAGTAGGAGAGATTCATCTTCTCTGGGAGCAGTGAGGACCAAAGGTGATGTAAGGTATTGTTTCAGCTGTGTGAAGGCAGCATCTGCTTCCTCTAACCACTCAAAACTTTTGGATGCTTTGAGCAGCTTGAAAAATGGTAGTCCTGTCTCTCCTAATCTTGATATGAAACGACTGAGGCAGCCATGCATCTGGTAAGCTTCTAGACATCCTTCGCCTTTTTGGGCAGCTTCATGTCTAAGACAGCTTTGACTTTCTCTGGGTTAGGGCATATGCCGTCGTGACTGACGACGTTGCCAAGCAATATACCAGAAGGAACACCAAAGATGCACTTCTTTGGGTTTAACTTCCATTGGAATGCATTACGGGCTGCAAAGGTGCGTGCTAGGTCGTCAACAAGGGTATGTGCTTCCTTGGTCTTGACAACTACATCATCGACATAAGCCTCGATGTGGTCATCTTTTATCTCATCTTTGAGGCAGGCATGTATGGCACACTGATAGGTAGCCTCGGCGTTCTTGAGCCCAAACGACATATTCATGTAGCAGTAGGCGCCGAAAGGCATGATAAAAGATGTCTTGATCTGGTCGTCCTTTTTGAGAGCGATCTGGTGATAACCAGAGTAGCAATCGAGAAAGGAAAGCAGCTTGCAACCGGCGGTTTAATCTATGACCTCGTCTATGCGAGGTAAGCCGAAGGGGTCCTTAGGGCAGTGTTTGATGAGATCAGTGTAATCAACGCACATTCTCCATTCATTATTCTTTTTGCGTACAAGAACCGGGTTGGCTAACCACTCCAAATGATATACTTCTTTGATAAATCTGGCTACCAAAAGCCGTGTAACTTCTACCCTAATCGCCTCCTTGTCGTGAGTGAACTATCGTAGCTTCTGCTTGATAGGTTTGGCCTTGCCGTTGACATTCAAGGAGTGCTCAATCAAGTTCCGAGGTACACCGGGCATGTCAGTAGGTTTCCATGCGAACACATCCATGTTGCTCCTCAAGGACCTGACAAGCGCATCTTCCTATTTGGGATCCAGGTTGGCCCCAATAAGGGCCGTTTTTCTGGGATCACCGTTGACCAGCTGGATCACCTTGTGCTTCTTGGACTTGATGTTCTTGCGTGGAGCCTCGAGCTCTAGGATCTCCAGGTGGTCGGCTGAGGTCTTCTTAGCATCGAGCATGGTCTCAGCCATGCGAATAGAGAGGTCGTGAGCCTCTACTATTTTGAAGCTGTCGTCCTCGTAGGTATAAGCTGCGTATACATTGCCCTTGAGAGATAGAACTCCTTTCTCGGTAGGCATCTTGAGCACCAAATACCTGTAATGAGGTATGGCCATGAACTTGGTGAGCGATGGTCAACCAAGGATAGCATGGTAGGTGCCGTCGAAGTCAGCGACCACGAAGTTAACGTAGTCGGTGCGAAAGTGGTCCAGGGTCCCAAACTGCACAGGTAGCATGATCTGCCCGAGAGGTGTAGAGCTCTATCTAGGGAGAACACCCTAGAACTATGCCTCGTATGGCTTGAGATGCACCTGGGTTATCTTCAGGGCCGGTAGACTATTCTTGAACAGTATATCAATGGAGCTGCTGCCGTCAATCAACACTCTGTTGAACTAAACCTTATTGATACAAGGATCGAGGACCAGGGGAAAATGTCCTGGTTCAGGTATTATGGCCCATTGGTCCTTTCTGCTGAAGGAGATCTCATGGTGAGACCAAGGAGGGAGCCATGGATCGGTGATGAGGTTGTCGGTGTTGGCCACGTTCAAGTAAGCGCAAGTGAGCAGCTTGCGTTCTCGTTTGGTCTTGATGGACACTTTGCCTCCAATGATGGTGTGCACGTGATCGGTTGGCTTAACGTACTTGTGATGGGGATCTGCGTCTTCATCGTCATTGTCTTCGTTGCGCTGTTCCCCTGCGTCGTTAGGCTTGTCGGATGTATCTAGAGCCTGTTGACGCGTGTAGATAGACTTGAGAATGCGGCAATTCTCCATGGTATGGTTTGACTTGGGATGGAGCTGGCAGGGCCTTTTCAATGCTTTGGCATAGTCTTCTTCATAGTTATGATGTCTGCCACCTTTTTTAACAGTGTTGACCTTGCCGTCATCTTCCCGAGCATGCTTGCCCCTGTAATCGTCACGGCGGTTACGCCGCTGATTACATTGGTTGCGGTGGTCACGGGAGTTGTTGCGCTGGTTGCGGCGGTCAAAATTATCGTTCGGACCATGGTTGCCGCAGTAGTCATCGCGGTGCGGGAGGTGGTCGGAGCGTGGAACCCTTGCTGCTTCTTCGATAATTATCGTTTTGGCGTCATTGGCGTCCGCATATTTCTTAGCAGTGGCCAGGAGCGCTATGACTGATTCATGTCTCTTGTGGAGGAGCTTGTCCCTTAGGGCGCCGTGGAAGCGGAGGCCAGTGATGAAAGGCTCGATTGCCTTGTTGTCGGAGATTGATGGGACCTTGATGCGCATCTCCGAGAAACGCTAGACGTACTTGTGTAGTGGCTCATCTTTCTGATCAGAGTCCGCTGCAGATCATATTTGTTGCCGGGTTGCTCGCAAGTAGCAATGAAGTTGTTGATGAAGGCTTGCTTGAGCTCTTGCCAAGAATCAAAGTAGTTCATCGGCAAGCTAACCAGCCATTGGTGACCTACATGGCTAACAGCAATTGGGAAGTAGTTAGACATGACATGCTCGTCAGCCATGGCTGATTTGCACGTAGTTTCGTAGAGCATGACCCATAATTCGGGGTTCTCCTTGCCATTGTACTTCTGAAGTTTTTTGAGCTTGAAGTTCTTAGGCCATATGACTTGGCGAAGGTGTGGAGTAAACTACTTCAAACCTAGAGGGCCTTGGGCAGTATCATATTCCATACGGCGATAGCTTTCATGGGATGCACGATCGTTGGCTCTTTGGTTGATGCGATTGCACAGATCGTGTCCTCCGAGGTAATGGCGGAGATCATTATTGCCATCATGGCGATCTCGGTTGCCATCCTACTTAACCCTGCGACCATGGTTATCACGGCGATTATCATGGTTGTCTTGGCGGTTGTCGTCCCAAACGTTGCGGCAGTTGTTGTGCCAACCACCATCATGGCCACTGTTTCCGCCTTGATGGTTGTCTGATGGGTTGTTGTTGCGTGAGCCACATTGGTTGGGTGGCTATGAGCGACTTGAGTACTAGCGGCTGTGGCTTGATTCGACTAAGATGGATGGAGCCCGGGCTTGATTTACAATCTCTATGGTCTGGGCCATAGCAGCTGTCAGGTAAGCTTGTATGTCATCGCGAACTGCCTGAGTTTCTAGGGTGTTGGGTAGTCATTGCATCGTCGCCATAGCAACAGCTACGTTGGCGCTTGGAGTCCTGAAGACCTATTTGTCCCCCACCTTGTCAAAAGCATTGTTAAGGTCGCATGGCTAGACCCTTATGCATCGGGCCTCCTCTTCTGCCTCGGCTTCAATTTGTTGGTGATTAAACCGGTCAATATTGTGTGCTTCGCGTGCTAGCCTTTCTTGTTCTATTTCGCCGACCGCCGGTGGTTCGTCATTACTGACGACATTGATCAAGTCTCCTCACCTTGGTGGGAAGGATGGGAATTGTGGGATTCCCGGGGCGTGGTCTGGGGTATCTAGATCATATTCAACACCTTCATCGTCATGATGCTGGAGCTCGGTGTGAATGGAGGCATTAGATGCGATGTTGGATGAGGAGCTTGAGCCACCCTCTTGAACTGTGTGGACCGATCCTTTTTGATAATCCTCAATTCTGACCATGTTGACGAAGTTGCGCAGGTTGTAGGGCTAGACTTGGTGGTTTTCCATCGAGGCTTCATACTCGAAGAGCCAAAGAACCATCGTAGGGGCTAGCCGGCGATGGATGGAGCGCCCTTCAGGAGTAGATGTGACCACGAGATCTATACCGAGTCATGCACGATGACTGGCCCGAGCTAGTCGGGTAGATCTGTTGTGGGTCATAGTTACCTGCTCATTAGGTTGGCTTTGAATTGAACTTACCAGAGCTAGGGTTTCGGCAAGTTTGGTGCCGACCCGATCGATGGAGTCGAGCAAGTCGGTGTTGTCAATCTGCCTCCTTTTGTAGCGAGGAAGCAGATGATGGGTTGTCGGCATGGCTGAAGATGATGCTGGCATGGTCGGAGTTAGATCCACCATGGTCGTAGCCAGATCCACCGTGGTCGGAGCCAGATCCACCATGGTCGGGGCTAGATCCTCCGTGGTCAGAGCCGTAGCCGATGCAGGTGAAGTAGTGGTCGGCGTAGATTGAACCCGCACCTCCTCCGGGGTCATGGCGATGAAGTGGTTGAAGCCAGTGGTCTAGGTGGTCTGGCCGATGGTGAACGTGAGGCCATTCGGCATAGCCATGGAACCGGGGATGATGACCATCTTATTCTCCTAGAGAGCAGTATGCATACCCCCTACTTAGCGCGCCACTATCGACAAAATATGGTCGGTAGTCTACTTAGGGGTATGCCCAAGGTATTAGATTATCAGTAGACAGATGCGCAAGCAACAAACAAGATGGTAACGCAATACAGACACAAGATTTTATCCAGGTTTGGCCGTCGTAAAGGCGTAATACCTACGTCCTGCGTCTGATTGTATTGCTGTATGTCAATGAGAGATGTTTTTTAGAGGGGTCCCCTACCTGCCTTATATAGTCCGGGGGGTAGGGTTATAGATCTAGAAACTAATCCTAGCTAGTTACAATTGCCATAGGTGGCCGGATAAGGATTCCTATTCTAACTAACCAGGATCTTGCTTGATCTCCAAATCTATCTTGATTCATTGCGCGGGGTTCCGAATAGGTTGGCTGGGCTGTGCGTCATCTTCTAGTGGACCGGACCCCCTGATCCGGGCCGGCCCAAGCCTAGCCGTAAGGGTATAGGGGTTAATACCCCCACATTCGCCATAAGAGTTTTAGGTTTACCAAGGGTGAGTCACATAAATGATCCTCGAGTAGTGGTATCGAGCGGTTCATGAACTTTTTGAGTTAATCCATGGTAGAAACTTTGCATGAGCAACCAGTCTTGCATCCCATGATGTGGACAATTTGAAATGTATTCTTGGAAATGTTCCCATGCTTCTAGAATGGTTTCTCCTTTCTGCTGTTGGAAGTTGGAAATCTTTCCACTTAAGGCATTGGTCTTGCCTATAGGGAATAACTTTTCTAGGAAGGCCTTTGAACACTTTGCCCATGTGTTAATGTGATCTTTGTTGATGTAGAACTACTACTTCGCTCTTCCCACTAGTGAGAATGGAAACAGGCAGAGTAGTATGATGTCTTGAGCAACTTCCTTGATGATGATTGTGCTGCTAATCTCTAGAAAATTCTGATGGTGAGCACTAGCATCTTCATGTGCCTTTCCACTGAATGGGGTAGCTTGCACCATGTTGATGAGGCTTGGCTTGAGCTCAAACTCAAGGTTGGTAGTTCTGAGTGTTGGTCTAGTGCGAATGTTCTCAATGCTTGGAGCAGAGAACTCACACAAAGTCTTCTCAGCCATAGCTCAGAAACTGGTGTTGAGCTTCCTCATAATTAGGTTGACTTGATTCTAATTAGAAGTTGTTGGTGAATCACAACCAAGTCTGCAATACCCTATATAAGATATGAACAAAGACAAACAAGGGTAAGCCTGCTAAAATAGAGGTTATGACTTCATCAATAAGTATTTATTTGATCAATTCACTATAGCCATGTGCCCCTCCTCGGCAACGGCGCTAGAAATGCTTGTTGACAATTCTTAGCATCACTCTTTACTAAGTTTTCATCCCTAGCATGATGCTAGAAATGCATTTTTGGTAATTATAAATGACACTTGAAAACTTAGAGGAAAATTATATATATTAACGTATTCGCAAGCGCACAGATAATATACCATTGTAGCATTTCAACCAGGAGTATACTAGGTATCATTATTTATATTTTTTGTCCACAGGGAGGAGCTATGGAGTTGTGTTCACATAGATATATTGACAAATATATATACTTATGATAAAATCAATCTTATGCTATGGCAGAGGTAAGTCAAGGGATAAATAAATGATAAGTGTAAGGTAATAATGATATTCCAGAGATAGAATTAGAGACTCATAAAATGTAGTATGGCTAAACAGGAGATTCGTTAAGAGCAAAAGATTCCTAAGTCATTCCTTATTTACTAAGTCTTTTATTCACCCAAGTATATACACTCTCATCTATAGTATAACTAACTTTGGATCTATGCATAAGGAACATTACTAAGGAAGATCAAGAACAGAGCTTATCTCCCTTCACAACCGTGTTCTACTTGCTCTATAAACGGGGAGTGGACTATAAAGGACCCAACAGGAGTGTCACATTCATAGGCAAAAAATATCTAAGCACCATGCTTACATAATGTCGACCACTTAACTCACCCTAGTACTGAGCTAAGAGCTTTGTGAACATATGCATAAATTCATCATCAATCATAACTATATCAAGCATCTATCTAGAGCAAACTAGGAACATAATAAATAGCAACATAATATTGAAGGAGCACAAAGTCATAAATTTAGAGATATAATGGCTATACTAGTCTCTGGATGGTAGATCTAGAATCCTGAGCAATAGCCCACACTCTACTTAAACCTTGCTGGCTAGCCTATACTAGAAACTGGAAGAACTGGAGCTCTATTCTCTTCTCTCTAGAAACCCTAATTTCTAGTCTGATCTTGACTTATGGCAGCGTGCTCTAGAGGGTGGGTAGGGTCTGATTATATAGGCTAGAGCGTCAATCCTGAGCCCTTGGATCAAACCGACTTGAATAAATGGCGTAGATGCATCCTAGGAGGCGGTGGAGGAATCGATGTTGAACCATAGACTGACAGGTGGCCCCAGGGGGTCAGACGGCCACACCTAGCAGCCTCCAGCCCTTTGCTTTGGTGACATGGCTTCTAGAGTCCTCTAGAACCTTCTGGAGTAGTTTTCACCATAGATACACATGATTTAATTTGATGCTTTGATCCCCCTTGATAGTTTTCTAAAATAACCCTGCTAAAAACATAAATTCACCAAAATTCCTAGAAATTATTAGTTTAAACCCCTAAGTCTATGTTAGTGATCATTTTCATGCATTATTTCAAGTTATATTGAAGTTTATAATGAATGATAACTATCATCAATAGCAGTGCTACTAGAAAGATAACATAACATCAAACCGGACTTCAGATATATGTGGAGTACAACAGAGATACGAGTTCAAACTACATAACCATGCCTTCATCGACCATAATAAGAAGAGAAACGTGCCACACTACTCAAAGTCATACAACTACTACATAAACATACTAGTTCTAGGCAATGAGCACTAGGCATCATACTCATCCTAACTACAAATGAATACATGACTTGGTACTACTAATTAATTCAATGAGCGGTGTCATCCCATAGCTCTAAGCAAGTCATGCAACAAGGGTACCAATAGGCATGATCAAAATGCAATGCCTACAAGGTAAACCTGCCTGGGTTGAAACCAGCAAACCTCTCTGCCATGTTGAACCAGAGGATCACTTCACCCGCTCCTATTGTGGGGCGCCGGGATCCGATCTGGCAAAGGCAAGCTGGACCACGATAGGGCCACCTCTATAGAGCCCTCATACATGTCCTTAGTAGATGGCGAGCAGGACTGTGACGTTGTAGGAGACCTGCTCCCATCATGGGGCACAGGGAGTGGATCTAGTAACAGCGAGCTCGACCATGTCAGTGCCACCGGTGACAACGAGGTGCACCGCACCAGGAGCGGTGCTGGCAAGCAAACAACCGGTGCTGATGGTGTCAACATCATCATTGTGGGCAATAGGGAGACCAATGCCAACCTAGGGGAAGGCATGTGGGACCGCGACGGTGCCTATGACAATAGCGAGGTGGACCATAGCAGGAGCGGCGGTGGCAAGCGAACCACCGGTGTCGGTGGCATCAACATCGTCATCATGGGTGATTGGGAGACAAATGGCAGCCTAGGAAATGGTGTGTGGGAGCACGATGGGTACTAGTAGTCAAGAAGGGTATGAACAGGCATCGAAGCGGCGTGCTCTAGTGCATTGTGGGAAGCATGGACTAAAGCCCGGCCACAGTTCCTCAAGGAGGACCTAGAGCGCTTCATGGGGACGACCTTCATGGGAACCGATGGATAGGCAGAGGTGGGGACTTTGCGAGGTAGTGCAAGGCTAGGGCTTTTGCGCAATGCAAGGGGGAGTGAAACAATGGGAGTGAGGCTAGGCTTTGTACATATAAGGACGCCAGGGCTGAAACAAGCTTCTGACGTGAGCCAGACCATCAATCACTAGGGTCCGGTTCACCGAATTGTGCCACATGTCCACAACCATTTGAATACAACCGTTGGTGCTCAACGGTCAGTTTTGCATGCTCAGATAGTAACTGGACTGAGCAAAAGGACCATCAAACTGGTCCTGTTTAGTCTAGAGAGCTCCTGAGAGCTCCCAAAGCAACCAGACCGAGTCCTATTCCTATAGCGAGACCATGTCACCATGGTCCTGTTCAACAAAGACCAATAGGATCGACGCACAATGGTCCTGTTACCCCCAACAAGACCAACTAATGTCAGGGTCCAGTTCACTCTAGAGAGCTCCTGAGTGCTCTAGAATCAACTAAACTGAGACAACCAGACCGAGAAAAGCAACAACCGAACCATGCACCACCAGGGTCTGGTTCAACACAGAGCACCTTAAATGCAACCTGACCGAATCGGGTTCCACCAACTAGACCATCAGCCACCAGGGTCCTGTTCAACATAGACCAATAGGATCGGTGCACAATGGTCATGTTGCCCTCGCCCTCAGGGTCTGGTTCACCTTTTCATCTCCAAATTAACTCAAACTTCTTCACCCTTGCTCCCAAGTGCTAAACACATTGTGTCTCACCTTTGTGCATGTGTGTTAGCATATTTTCAAAGCATTTTCAAGGGTACTTAAGTTAGTACATTAGGTCCTAATGCAAATGCATGTATGAATCCACCTAGTTGCACTTGATAATCGCTTTAACCATGATTATCCCTTCTTCATAGTACGGCTATCTATCCTAAACATGGTCACACTCTCTAATTTGTCTTGACCACCAAAACAAAATGCTCCTATTGCTTATACCTTTGCTTTAAGCCATTTTATTTTTCTCTTTCTTCTTTTCCAAGCTTGAAGCACTTGATCATCACATGTCCACCATCATCACCGTGGACTTCATCTTGCTTCAACACTTGGCTTTGGACCATCCTATCTAGTCTACACACTTGGATCAAGGATTAGTCCAAATAGATTTCATCAATTATCCAAAACCAAAGTAGGGCTTTCAGCTGGGCTGCCTGCTCACTACTCCCACACCTTGCACCATAATCGCTGCCGCGCGTGGTGGAAGCAAAGGGAAGAGTGTCACACCTCAAAATTTCTATTTTGGGTTGTGAATAGAAAATACTAAATAAAATATAGGATTTTAATATTTTGATAAAATTTGTCAACATTAGTTTAAATTTTGGTATATATTTATTAAAGAAAATGGTGCTTTTCCAAATATTTTTGGCTTAATTTTATGAGCTTTTGTCGATATGGTGCTTGCGTGTTGCTTGAGTTTTATGCTTTTTAGTGTGCTAAGTTTTCAAAACACGTTTACACATCATCCGATCTTCCCGGGAACATTCTAGGCTTTTTCTTGAACTATTTCCCATTTTTTGAGAGCTTAATCCAATTTCTGTATGCTCGAAAATCTCTTTTCATGGGATCCAAATACTATATTTGGATTCATCATCTCTCAATCTATCTCTAGAAGTTTCCCTTGAATTTTTGGAAATTCTAAAAATATTTTTCAGGGACTTAAAATTATTTTAGCTTTTTCTAGAATTGTTTTGGAGCTCAATATAAATTTTTAGAATTTCTAAAATTAGGAAAATAACTCATTTTTCATTGACCCTAAACCCTAACACTATATTTATGTCGTAGCCCTCAATGTGCTGGTTCTACAATTACAAACCATTTCCGAGCTGCCACTTGTAGCCTCCTACATCTAAAGTCAAAGTTCTGCCTATCTAGGTTTCCAGTGAACCTTTGGTGAGATTTTTTGACCATTTTCATCCTCCCTTGCGAAAACCATAACCACTCCAAGGTTTGTTTTGATATCCTCTAGGCCATCTCCCAAACCTCTCTTTCCCTTTTCCGACGAGGTCTTCCATGAAGGCCCTCCTTTTTCTTCGTCTATGCCCACCTAGCGCCGCCCTAGCCTCCTCCCGCATGTGACTCTGCGCCCCAGTGCATGCCCATGCCACCACCCTACACCCTCACCCATTCGCGCACCCCTACACAGCGAGCACCAGGCCACCACTACTCTGGTGCTACCCCATGCAGTCTGATGTGCCACGTGCGTGGGCCATCCCCTACCGTAGCCCCACGTGGCCCTTTGCCATAGCGTCGTTAGCCCGGCCAAGGCCCTCCCCTAATGGATCAGGATCCTATGGGTTTCCTATTGGGCTGACTACTCCTAGTCCTCCTAAGCTAGCACAAGTTTCGCTTGAAGACTTGGAAGAAGGTGGCATGATCTCCAAGTACTCAAGAACCGACCTAGTCAGACATTTATGGAATTTAGTCTCTGTTGAACTTGAATCCTGAGCAATAGCCCACACTCTACTTGAACCTTGCTAGCTAGCCTACACTAGAAACTTGAAGAATTAGAGCTCTATTCTCTTCTCTCTAGAAACCCTAATTTCTAGTCTGATCTTGACTTATGGCAGCGTGCTCTAGAGGAGGGGGCAGGGGCTGGTTATATAGGCCAGAGCATCAATCTTGAGCCCTTAGATCAAACCAACTTGAATAAATGGCATAGATGCAATCCTTAAGGTGGTGGAGAACCGACATAACAACGGGGGGCTAGCAGGTGGGACCAGGGGGCTAGCTGGCCTACAGGTGGGGCCTATCATCCTTTATAGATCTGCTTTGGTGGTCTGGCTTCTGGTGTCCTCTAAATCCTTCTAGAGTAGTTTTCACTGCGGATAAGCACAATTTTATTTGACATTTGGGTCCTCCTTGATGGTTTTCTGAATAAACCTTATAGAAAACACAGATTCACCAAAACTCTAGGAAATTGTTAGTTTAAACCCCTAAGTCTATGTTGGTGATCATATTTATGCCCTTATACATGTTTTATTGATAGTTTATGATGGATGGTAACTACCATCAACAAACTCTCCCAAGCTTGACCTTTGCTTGTCCCTGGGTAATGCCAAAATTAGCAATAGATCAGGAGTTGCATCAATGTTGTTACTTGTCAAAAGAACACATGCGTTCAACAAAGAATTCTCCTCTAGATTAAAATCCACTGATCTGACTTTCAAAGTTACCCATATTACCTTCAACCATGGGGCTTTTGAGCTTTTATTTGGCTCTTGAGCAATTGAAAGACAGAACGATCAAATCAAGCACTATGTCTCAAGTTCTTTGTTCAACCATTATTCTGAAGTTGTTGCAAGTTTTAAAAAATGAAACTCAGAGATTCCATTGTATGACACTCTTAAGTCTCTCATATATATGGTATTTGTGGATCCTCACCAAGGCATAACTTGTTGTTGCCTTTTTTCTTCCTACCACTAAGGCTTTATGTGGAGTTCATAGGTAGAGGAAAAGCTAGAGCATACTTGTGATACTTATATTATAAAGTCAAACAATGGATCCAAAGAGAGTTGAGTCATACAATCAAATCAAGATTTGCATGTGTGTGGAATACGGTGGATAGAAATATGGTGGCTAGCCTAATTGTACTATGCAGCTTGAAAACATATCTCTCATTTGGAACTTGAAAACATTTGCTAGAGAGCAGGGGCTATCTTATTCATCATTCATTCATTTTTTTAGGCAGGCATCTAAGTACCCATTGTTTTAATATCTTGGACACTTGTCCATTTTTTCTCAATTCTTCTTTTTTATGAATAACTTTTGCATAGCCCCATGCCTCTTTTCTGCAACAAAACTTTTGAGAGATAACAACAAGAACTTGGAGCATTTATTTAATGGAAAACCTATCAAACATGTTTTTGGCGTTTACTCCTAGTGTAGGAGTAAAACATTTTTTGGGTGGATCTATATGGAATGCATGTTTTTGTGCCTACCCCCATTGTAGGAGTAGTGCATATGTAGGTGGTGTGTACGTGATCTTGATTTTAAAAGCATGACAAAACTCTCATAAGGTATCAACAAAGCTTGACCAAACTCAATGCAATGCAAGCAGCATGAATGAGTGGGAGTTTTCCTAGTATGGATATCATATTTGGCTCTAGTAGGAATTCAAGCTTTGTCATACAGGATCTCATCATGTTACATTTTTATGTTTTTTAAAAGATAAATCTCCAGAATTCAAGTGCCACTTGCAACAAGATAAATAGCAGCTCAGACCTTCTCATATCATATCCATCATTTACTTAGACTTAGATCAAGCATATGATACCCACGAGTTTCAAGTTCAGAGCAAATTCTTATGTCAAATCAATTTCAACTAAAACTCGGAACAATTCAAGGCTGAAAACTAGGTACTTGAAAGGAATTATAACAAAGCAACTATTCATCATTTCCATCATGTGAGATCATCTTCAATTTTTTTAGCTAGAGCTCTTAAAAACAAGAATGGAAACTAAAACATATCTTAAGTAAACTTAAACTTAAACAATATATACACTCTTTTTATTTGGTTTTTTTTAGATCACACTATAATAATATATATATAACTAAATTTTTATTTTGTTTTTGATTATGCATTTTTTTATAGCAAACTTGAAGAATAAACTAAAGTAAATAATAAAATGCTAGGAAGAGAAAACTTACCTTTGGTGGATGGGGTCTCCTCCCCCAAGCTAGGTATTGCTATGGTCTCTTAGAAAGGCTTGTCGATGTGGAGACCTAGGAACAGGTATTGCTAATTCTCGTTTTCCTGCTTCTAGTGTTGCTGAATGGCGGCGAGGCATTCTCCTACGTCTGCTTGCCACTAAGTGTGTTGGTGAAGTTGGTTCTAGATGTTATGCTACGTCTCTTCGATGGTGGTGAGCCTATTGTCGAGGTGGGCGCGCACTATCTATTGCTCATGATAGCCCATGGGCTAGTCATGGTAGCCATAGGCAGAGAAGGACATACGTCTTCCCTGATGGCCACTTAAGACCTCCTCATATGGCTACTGCTAGTAGTAGTCAAAGTTGCCATCCTACCATTGCGCACTTGAGCGCTAATGCCAGGAGCTCTCAACATGCTGAGGAGCGGGCTGCTCCCAACCAGCATGCTCGCAGCATGGTACCGAGGCAACGGGTTGTGTGTGAGTCTTATAGAAGCGCTCCGGTGAGGCGCTGCTTCCTTTTTCTACAAATCAAAGAGAAAAAGACTGCACTATATACAGACCAAGGGTTTGGTCTAGTAATGGTATTTTGTTTGTATAATCCATATACATCGTGACAAGCTTCCCATTTTTGCCCTTCTTTAACATGTGTGCTTGTTTAAAATATTCATAATCGATAAGGCAACGGGGAATGTCATCGATGTAAGCAACAAAAGTATTTTCCAACAGGCCCAAATTTTTAGCTATGCGGGTGACCAAAGAAGTACACCCAACATCTACCTTAAGATCAGGAATTTCTTTCCATTATTTCATCATAAACTGGACTGGTGAAACCTTTCTTGTTTTGACCATGGCATAGAGCAGTTTAAGTTCATCATTCCTAACAGTGGGTAAGTCATTCCTAGGAAAAAGTGAAAAAACTAGCCATTTATGCATGAATCGCAAAGTAGGGTGATGAATTTCATTGGTACAGGGACGGTAGCAAGTAAGTTCTATAGATATTTCCCTCCAAAATTTCATTATATCAAAGTCTTGTATAGCAGTGTCCACATCAATCACACATTTTGCATGAAATCTTAGAAGTTTACTAAATTGTTTCCATGGGATAGAAAAATCTTTTCTGAAAAGTCTAAATGATACTTCCGAATTAGTGGGTTTCGAGGTGCATTAAAATTCAGTAGTCAAAAGCTTAAACCCTAGCTCATTAATTTCCCAAACATCCTCCCATCCTACAGCCTAAAAAATGAGTTCAAATTCAGTGTTCATACCTTGGCTTGCAGTAGGGCTGGATCATAGGCGCGGGTGAGGACAAACCTCTAGGGCTTTAGCTTCTTGTAGATGTCCTTCTCTGTATCATCCTAGAGCTTGAGTTGTCTTGCAAGAGAACATTTCTCTCCATAGGGGTTGAACGGGATGGCGCTCCAGCAGTGGGAGATGGAGGATCAACCTCCATGTCAGTGCTTGCTTAGGACTACGAACTTCTTGTTGTGCGGAATGACACCACACCCTTGAGCTTTCCAACGATCTGGCTCATTTTCCTACAAAATAGACAAAAGGCAACACAACTCATGGGACAGGATTGGGAAAATAAAAATGTTAACAGTTAGCCATCCAAAACTCAGTCGTCTAGAGGGTTAGTCGTCCGAGATTGTCTAAAGAATTTTCTAATCAATATTTTGGCATGATTTTCACCCTATTTCTTTTTAATTTTCTCTCTTGATTTGGACAGCACTACCACTCTTAACCCTCTCTTTCTTGCTCAAATTTTAGTAGCACTTATCTCTTTCTTACACAAAATTTTAGCAACACTCTCTCAACTTTCTCACCCTTTTGTCTTACTCCAAATCTACTTCTACCAAGAGAGTTTTCAACTACAAAATTGAGAACTAGAATTTCAAACATGGAAGCTTGTTTTGTAGTGGAGATTGATGAGTGAAGCAGCTAGGAGGGTGGCAATTTATAGCCAGGAGAGCAGCAGGATGGCCGGCCAGGGCCGACCAGCCCCTATGGTGGCCAAATGGCCTCATCCTCCTCCTGATATTTCTTTGCTTCATGGTTAAGCAAGTTGAGTGCTCCTTTTGGTGGAAGTGGATCCTGGATGGCGCAGGGTGAAAGAGAGTGGAAATGGTGGAGATATGGAGGTTGAGTGGAGATGGAGGTGATGGGTAGTGGTTATGGAGGTGATGGGTGGTGGTTGTGTGGGTCCCATGTGTCTCCCATATTTCTACCATATACACATGTATATAAATGCAAAATAAATATATTTTATGATACTATGAAATATAAGAAGATGAATGATGGTATTTTTTAAAAAAAATTGCGCCTTCATGGTAAATATTTCTCATGAGTTTTTTAACACTCCGTACAAATTATTCACATGGGGATTGAATTTTTATAATGCCTTAATGAGTATTTTTATTTTATTTTTCTAATGCAAGTGTTAAAAAGTAAATATGCCAAAGAAAAATATAATGTGAAAAATGATTATAGATAACTACCGAGTTACCTTCCATCAAGGGTTCGGTATTTTAAGTCCACTAAACCAAACTTCTCCGTTCGGGTTTATTCTTCAGGTGCGTCAGTAGGTCCCAAAGATGGAGACCCTGATACTTGCTTCTCACACCATTCCAAATTGGAGCATTATTCTGGTCTTGGCTTGAAGGCAAATCACTCTTCCTTGCCATTAATATAGAATTTGATTTCGCTGGCTTCAATATCAATGTGCGCATTTGTAGTACTTAGGATGGGTCTCCCAACTATGAGAGGTGTCTTCATGTCCTCCTGCATATCAAGTACTACAAAATCCACAGGAACAAGAGAGTTTCATATTTTTACTAGAATATTATTGGTGATTCCTATAGGGTAGCGGACCAATTAGTCAGCTAGTTGTAAACACATCGATGTTGGTGTAAGTGTTAAGTAGTTGAGCTTATCGAAGATCTTCTTGGGCATGACACTAACGCTTGCTCCAAGATCGCATAACGCATTTTCAAAGTTCTGGCTTCTGATCGAACAATCAATAGTGGGACACACTGGATCCTTCTTCTTAATAGGTGATGTATTTAGGATGGCCATGAAGGGACTGTGACGCCTAAGAGGGGGGTGAATTAGGCAACTTAAAAAATCTAACTCTAAACTATGGCCTCTTTTTCTAACCCTAGCAAAACCTATGCAATAGATTAACTATCTAGATGTGCAACTATGGTTTTGCTAGTGTGTTGCTATCTCTACCGCAAATGTAGTAAAGTAATCAATGTAAATGTGAAAGCCAAAGAGCAAGGTAGAGATATGCAAACTCCCGTCGATGACTTTAGTATTTTTACTGAGGTATCAAGAAGCGTGCAAGCTTCCCCCTAGTCCTCATTGGAGCCCCTCGCAAGGAATCCCTCACAAGGGCCAAGCTCCTGGTCGGGTAACTCTATGGATAGTCTCAGGCCTTCCCCACGTGCAAGTGGGTCTTCGACGTGCCTTCCAGCAAGCCTCTCCTGGATGCTCCCCGCCGTCTTTACTATCAAGCTTCTGGCCAAAACACCATGGGCCTTCTTCCCTCTGGTACACGGTGGCGGCAACACCACAAACGTGGTTGGTGTGATCTCGCAAGACTCAAAGCCCCTCTGATGTACAACAATGGTGCTCACAAGCACCGAGTGGTAAGAGGTATGCAAACCTCACTAAACACTAGGCCTAAACCTAGAGCAAGCGCATAAGCGGTGGTCTAATCAACCTAAGCACTTCGCAAAGTACCTACGCTAATCACCTGATGAATCACTAAGCACTATGCAAGTGGACATCACTAAAATGGTGTATCAACACCCTTGGTATGTTTCCTTAGCTCCTCCATACTCAAATGGCCGGTTGGGGGTCGTATTATAAGCCCCACTGAGAAAGTAGCCATTGGGGTCAAATTCCGACGAAACTGCTACTAACCAGATGCTGAATCGTCCTGACCGGACACATCCGGTCGTCCCGACTATTGAGCCAGCAATATACTGACCGGACTCTAGCCAGTGTCCGGTCGCCTACCACCGGAGGCGTCCGATCACAGATTTATCACTCTAGAACCTTACTATACTCGATTAGACGCTGCTGTCCTACGTCCGGTCAGTTGCCACCAGCGTCCGGTCTAGTGTCCGGTCGCCTATCTGCCGAGTCCTCTGCCCAGCATCCGGTCCAGCGTCCGGTCACCTCAGTGAGCTCGTTTCTTCATGATCTTGCATACAGCTTGGTTCCAATCTTCGTGCTTGGACTTTGCTTGATATCTTGGGTCTTCGCATGTGCTTCTAAGGTCTTTCTTAAGGTGTTGATCATCGGATCACCACATCGCCTTTGTCCAAGTCACGTCTTGCACCCTATTGAACTACAAAATAAACACTTGCAAATTCATTAGTCCAATTTGGTTGTGTTGGTCATCAAACACCAAAATCCAAAGTAAATGGGCCAAGGGTCCATTTTCCTTACAATCTCCCCCTTTTTGGTGATTGATGCCAACATGACCAAAGCAAGCAAATAATAAGAGTTTGGAAGTTAAAAAACTACCTACTTGCTAGGATGCAATGCAAAGGGCAAGTTTATTTGATGCTTAAAGATACCAATTGAAATCATATATGGTATTAAGGGATACCAATTGAAGTCAATTGTAAGATACCAATTAAAACTAAATGAAAGCTTATCTTGCCCTTGCAAAAATCCCGATGTGGTATTATGGATTCCTACAAATTTTACCATTACTTAGACTAATCCATAATCCACTTTCCTCCCTTTTCTCGGACCATTACCACTTGTAGACATCAACTTGATGCTTGCCTTTGGTCCTTCAAATTCTCCCCCTTTGGCATCAAACATCAAAAAGGAAGACATTAGTAGCACAAGGGAGGGTCAAATTTCATGATCCTTTGTGTATAGAGTGAAATGGATCACAAAATTTGACTCTCACATTATATAGACTAAGCTCCCCCTAAATATATGCATACATATGGTAGAAAGCATATGCATAATTAGCAATTTATTGTACAAGAGAGTTTAATCTATATAATGCATGGAGAAAGCATATAAATATGAAATGAAATCAACATGATGATGCCAATTGAAGAATGATGCTTAACTCTGGGGACTCCAATTTCCTTACAATGAGACTACTACACATGTGATAGGTTTGAAAAATTGATACCATTTGCAAAAGTGTTAGTCTCAAAGCATCCAAGTTGTAGAATTACTCCCCCTAAATATGTGCACACAAATGTGGAACACTTTGTAGGAATCATGCACATTGATTTTAGAATCAAAATACCACTTGAAAGATGACTTCTCATGAATGTGAGAATCATTTTCAAAAATGATATTCGGGAGAGATTATCTACAATTTGGACTTTGGCACATATTAGATAAACAAAAGTAGGACAAGCTATGTGCCGTGCTCCTAAACAATTTTAAACCATGTAGGTTTGCTCCAAGGGTTGATAATGAAACCAAGCAAGCCTACCATATGATATACCTATTGACAAAAGATTTAAGCATGTAAATGCAAACATAGGCATGAAAGATAACTAGATGCTTTAAGAGTATATCAATTGAAAAAACAATGCCAATTGAAATGAATACTAATTGAAAGTAATGACATCTAGTTACCTAACTTGGGAAGGGGAATTTGGGTCCATAGTATTCACTAACCTACTTGGCAATGACTTTGTCCATCATGATGCACCCCATGAAATGCACCCAAACTTTGCCAAGTCTCCGAATTCCCCGAAGTCCGACGGACTTCTCACTTCCCTTTCAGGATCCAAACCTTCTTGGTGCTCTTCATGTTGGAAATGATTTCCTTTGGCACCCAAAAGCGTTTGACCCCATTGTTGGCTTGCTTGTTCACCTTGATGGCCACTACCTTATCATTTTTCTTCTTCTTCAAGAGATAAGGTGTCAAGGCCTTCTTGTCCACCTTGTTGGTGTAGGTGTTGGAGAGCTTGCTTGTTTGCTTTTTCTCCTTCTTCTTTGCTCCTCCCCCATTCTTCACCTTGCACTCATAGGACTTGTGACCTTCCTTGTGGCACACGTAACAAACCACAGTTTGTCCTTCATCAAGCTTCTTCACTCTCTTGATGGTGTTATCTTGATGAAGTTGGGTTTGCTTCGCCTTGCCTTTCACTTGAGTCAAGTCCTTGGTGAGGTGAGCTACTTCTTGCTTGAGTTGCTCATTCTCCTTTACAACCTCTTGTGTGCATGTATCTACAACAACTTTCTCAACACAAACTTGGTTGCACAAAGGTGAGTCTAAACATAAATCATTACAAGAAGTAGAGGCATCCTTTTTATACATGTTAAAGATAGAACTTTTCTTTTTAGATGCCTTGGTGGGGGTTGTGCTAACGGCTTCAAGATTAGCAACTTTATTAGTTAGCTCATCACAATGTTTGCACATGGTTTCCATTTTAGCAAGCAAACTATTATATGCTTCTTGTGAGCTAGCTAACTTTTCTTTTAATTTTTCATTTTTCTTTAAGAGTTGCTCATCATTGATTGTGCATGCATTTGTTGTTGCACTAGTCTCAAGTTTCTCAATTTTAGTAGATAGTTCAACATTGAGATTAGCAAAGTTCTCATATTGTTCAAGTAAGGTTTTGTATGCTTTTTTGTGAACTATCTAGCTTTTCTTTTAAACTTTTGAGCTTCTTTTGTTGACTAGTGCAAGCTTTAGCATAATTAAGGCTTTCTTGCACAAGTTCATGATAAGAAGGCATATCATCATCACTATCACTCTCACTAGAGGAAGAACTTTCGTTACCTCGTGCCATAAGGCACACACGAGAAGAGCTTGATGATGATTGCTTGCGGCCTCACCTCTTGTGATGGGGTTCTTCATCACTTGAAGACTCATCCCATGATCTTATTGATGTGAGGGCTTGGTTCTTGCATACCTTCTTCTTTGTCTTGGGTGTGGGCTTGTTTGGACAAACTTCCACAAAGTGCCCCAACTCACTGCATCCATAGCACCCTCTCTTTCTTTGCTCATTTCTTTGATTTGTGAAAATGAAATCTTGAATTTGGATGGGCACACCCTTGACATTGAGCCTTTGGATCATCTTCTCCACCTTGTTGATCACTTTGATTGATTCTTCATCAAGATTGGAGGTGGAGGAGGAAGATTGATCATCACTTGAATCTTCTTCATCATCATCATCGTCCTCATCTTCTTCTTCATCTTCACTTGAGGAACTTGAGCTTGAGCTTGTCTCAACTTGCTTGCCCTTCATCTTCTTTTTCTCGCTACAAGCGAGAGCTTTTCCTTTGCTTGATGAAGAAGCTTCTTCTTGACCCATCTTACGTGACATTTCAAATGCCATTAACTTGCCAATGGCTATGCCTGGGGTCATGTTGCTCAAGTCCTCCATGTTGTGAAGGATGGTGATGATGCTTGCATATTTCTTTTGTGGTAGCACGGAGATGATCTTCCTCATGATGTCCACATCATCTGGCTTTAATAATCCTATAGAATGGAGCTCATTGATAATTAGATTCAAACGAGAATACATATCATGAACAAGCTCATCATCATTCATAGTAAAGGAATCATAGTTTTGCTTTGCTAGACAATGTTTTTGCTCATGGACATTGCTTATGCCGTCATGGAGCTCTTGGAGTTTGAACCAAATTTCATGTGCCGTATTTAAAGTGAATACTTGGTTAAAAACATCCATACTGAGTGATTCAAACAAGTAATTTTTAGCTCTAGCATTGAAGTGCATTTCTTTTTCATCACTCTTTATGGGTTTTTTGGGATTCTTGATGGGTTTCATCCCATCACGAGTGACTCTCCATACACCCAAATCAACCGCCTCAAGCTGGCAAGCCATTCTAGCTTTATAGTATGGGAAGTTAGTGCCATCAAAGTGCGGAGGCCTAGCGGTATCCATCCCAACCACTCTAAATACTGTTGGCTCAATGGCGGTTAAGCCAAAGGTCTAAATTGAGCCAACCGGCTCTGATACCAATTGAAGGGACCATGACGCCTAAGAGGGGGGTGAATTAGGCAACTTAAAAAATCTAACTTTAAACTATGGCCTCTTTTTCTAACCCTAGCAAAACCTATGCAATAGATTAACTATCTAGATGTGCAACTATGGTTTTGCTAGTGTTGCAAATGTAGTAAAGTAATCAATGTAAATGCGGAAGCTAAAGAGCAAGGTAGAGATATGCAAACTCCCATCGATGACTTCGGTATTTTTACTGACGTATCAAGAAGCGCGCAAGCTTCCCCCTGGTCCTCATTGGAGCCCCTCACAAGGAATCCCTCACAAGGGTCAAGCTCCTAGTCGGGTAACTCCGTGGATAGCCTTGGGCCTTCCCCACGTGCAAGTGGGTCTCCGACGTGCCTTTCAGCAAGCCTCTCCTGAATGCTCCTCGCCGTCTTTACTATCAAGCTTTTGGCCAAAACACCACAGGCCTTGTTCCCTCTGGTACACGGTGGCAGCCACACCACAAACGCGGTTGGTGTGATCTCGCAAGACTCCAAGCCCCTCCGATGTAAAACAATGGTGCTCACAAACACCGAGTGGTAAGAGGTATGCAAACCTCACTAAACACTAGGCCTAAACCTAGAGCAAGCGCATAAGCGATGGTCTAATCAACCTAAGCACTTCGCAAAGCACCTACGCTAATCACCTGATGAATCACTAAGAACTATGCAAGTGGAGATCACTAAAATGGTGTATCAACACCCTTGGTATGTTTCCTCAGCTCCTCCACACTCAAATGGCTAGTTGGGGGTTGTATTTATAAGCCCCACTGAGAAAGTAGCCGTTGGGGTCAAATTCCCACGACACTGCTACTGATTGGATGCTGAATTGTCCTAATCGGACACGTCCGGTTGTCTCGACCATTGAGCCGGCAATATACTGATTGGACTCTGGCCAGTGTCCGGTCACCTACCACCGGACGTGTCTGGTCGTAGATTTGCCACTCTAAAACCTTATTGTACTTGATCAGATGCTACTGTCCTACGTCCGGTCGGTTGCCAACAGCGTCTGGTCCAGTGTCCGGTCGCTTGTCTGCCGAGTCCTCTGCCCAGCGTCCAGTCTAGCGTCTGGTCACTTCAGTGAGCTCATTTCTTCGTGATCTTGCATACGGCTTGGTTCCAATCTTCGTGCTTAGACTTTGCTTGATATCTTGGGTCTTCACTTGTGCTTCTAAGGTCTTTCTTAAGGTGTTGATCATCAGATCACCATGTCGCCTTCATCCAAGTCACGTCTTGCACCCTATTGAACTACAAAATAAACACTTGCAAATTCATTAGTCCAATTTGGTTGTGTTGGTCATCAAACACCAAAATCCAAAGTAAATGGGCTAAGGGTCCATTTTCCTTACAGGCCGCACTACACTCCTCCATCATCTTGATTACTTCAGTGGTGGGCAGTGGTCTTTTGTTGTTGAGGATGTCTCTGAGGTACTTCGCATAGGTTGGAACCTATATGGCATCTAGTAGAGGAATATAGATATATAATTTTTGAATTACTTCTACAAACTTACCAAACTGCTCATCCATTTTGGCTTTTCGATTTCTATGTGGAAACGGTAGGAACGTAGTGTCATAAAAATCTTGTTGTAATTCTCGCTCTTGAGGTACAACATCTTCAACTTCATCGTTTCTCTTCTCTTCCTGCATTACCACTTTTGTCTTACCTATCCTTGTCAGATACGACGGATCACGAGTAGACTTGTCACCTCTTGTGGTTATAGTGTTGACTTTTTCAAGGTTAGTAGCAAAAGGCAGAGTAATGACCAACTAGGCTAATTGAGATTCTATCTTTTTATTATAGATAAGTTGGTCTTTTATGGCAGAAGAAAAACTATCCATTTTAGTATTTATGTTTTCTAGGACCTTATCATTAAAACCAAGCCTTTTAGAAATATTCTCATTAATCCTAGCTTGTTCTAAGATTAAGTCTCTTAAGGATGGTTGCTTGGAATTAAAAGAATTATAATTATTACCTGGGTACTTACCTTGGTAAGCTGACTATTGTTGTTGATTCCAACCTTGTCACTATTGTTGTGAACCTAAATTGTTGCCAATGATGTTTACATCCTCTTGATAGTTAGGGAATTCAACCCCCAAATATTCTCCACATGTGTTTTGAGCATTGAAAGCATCTGTAATGGCCTGACTATGTCTCTTGTAATTGGCTCGCTATTCGAGCCATTTCAATAGTATGTCCATCTTGGTTGACAATGCACACACCTCTTCTAGTACTTCTTCACTCTTATTGCATGATTGGATGTTGTATGATGACCAGCCTTGATTAGAGGTTATCTTCTCCATAAGAGTTTTAGTTTTTCCAAGGGTGAGTAAAATAAATGACCCTCTAGTAGTGGCATCGAGTTGTTCATGAGCTTTATGAATTAATCCATGGTAGAAACTTTGCATGAGCAACCAATCTTCCATTCCATGGTGAGGACAATCTGAAATATATTCTTAGAAACGTTCCCATGCTTCTAGAATGGTCTCTCCCTTCTGCTATTGGAAGTTGTAAATCTTTCCTCTTAAGGCGTTGGTCTTACCTACTAGGAAAAACTTTTATAGGAAGGCCTTTGAACACTTTGCCCATGTATTGATGTTGTCTTTGTTGGTGTAGAACCATTGCTTCACTCTTCCTAATAGTGAGAATGGGAACAAGGAAAGTAGTATGATGTCTTGAGCAACGTCCTTGATGACGATTATGCTACAAATTTCTAGAAAATTCTGAAGATGAGCACTAGCATCTTCATGTGCCCTTCCACCGAATGGAGTAGCTTGCACCATGTTGACGAGGCTTGGCTTGAGCTCAAACTCAAGGTTGTTGGTTTTGAGTGTTGGTCCAGTGTGAATGTTCTCGGTGCTCGGAGCAGAAAACTCACGTAGAGTTTTGTCATCCATAGCTCAGAAACTAGTGTTGAGCTTCCTCTTGATTAGGTTGATTCAGATTGGAAGTTGCTCAGAAACTAGTGTTGGTGAATCACAACCAATTCTGCAATACCCTGTATAGAATATGAACAACGACAAACAAGGGTAAGCCAGCTAAAGCAGAGTTGTTATGATTTTATTAATAAGTACTCATTTGATCAATTCTTTATAGTCATGTGCCCCTCCCTAGCAACGGCGCTAGAAATGCTTGTTGACATTTCTTAGCATCACTCTTTTCTAAGTTGTCATCCCTAGCATGATGCTAGAAATACATGGTTGGTAAATATTAATGACACTTGTAAACTTAGAGAAAATTATATATGTTAAAGTAAATTATTCGCAAGCGCATAGGTAATATACCATTGTAGCATTTGACCTAGGAGTATACCGAGTATCATTATTTATATTTTATCCATAGGGCAGAGCTATGGGATTGTTGGCAAAGAGATATTGACAAATATATATAATTATGATAAAACCACTCTCATGCTATGGCAGGGGTAAGTCAAATGATAAATAAATGATAAGTATGAAGCATTGATAATAATTCCAGAGATAGAAATAGGGACCCATAAAATGTAGTATGGCTAGGCAGGAGATTCAGTAAGAGCAAAAGATTCCTAAGTCATTCCTTATTTACTTAGTCTTTTGTACACCCAAGTATATACACTCTCATCTATAGCATAATTAACTTTGGATCTATGCATAAGGATCATTACTAAGGAAGATCAAGAATAGAGCTTGTCTCCCTTCACAACCGTGTTCTACTTGCTCTACAAATGGGGAGTGGACTACAAAGGACTCAACGGGAGTGTCACATCTTGAATCTACCACATGACCCAGAGTGCAGAATGCATCCACATATAAACAATATCTAAGCATCATGCTTACATAATGTTGACCACTTAACCCACACATGTCTTGGGGTAAGCGTTTTGTGAACATATGCATAAACTCTTTATCAATCACAACTATATCAAGTATATAACTACAACAAACTTGGAACATAATAAATAGCAACATAATATTGAAGTAGCACAAAGTCATAAATAAAGAAATACAATGGCTATACCAATCTCTAGACGGCAGATCCGGAATCCTAAGCAATAGTCCACACTCTACTTGAACCTTCCTAGCTAGCCTACACTAGAAACTTGAAGAATTTGAGCTCTATTCTCTTCTCTCTAGAAACCCTATTTTTTGGTCTAACCTTGACTTATGGCAGCGTGCTCTAGAGGGGGGGCAGGGGCTGGTTATATAGGCCAGAGCATCAATCCTGAGCCCTCGGATCAAATCGACTTGAATAAACAGCGTAGATGCAATTTTTAAGGTGGTAGAGAAATGACATAACAACAGGGGGGCTAACAGGTGGGACTAGGGGGCCGGCCGGCCTACAGGTGGGACTAGGGGGCCGACCCCACCTATCATCATTTGCAGGTCTACTTCAGTGGCATGGCTTCTAGTGTCCTTTGGAACCTTCTGGAGCAGTTTTCGCTATGGATAAGTGAAATTTTATTGACGTTTTGGTTCTCCTTGATGGTTTTTCTGAATAAACCCTGGAGAAAATACAGATTCACCAAAACTCATGGAAACTGTTAGTTTAAACCCCTAAGTCTATGTTGGTGATAATATTTATGCCCTTATACATGTTTTATTGATGGTTTATGATGGATGGTAACTACCATCAACAATCATACAATCCATGATAGGTTGTACATCAACTCAATCATACAATCCATGACAGGTTGTACATCAACTCAATCATACAATCCAACACAAAGACATCACGCCGAACAGAGCCCAAACCAGTATAAAATCGTTTGTCTTCATGTTATCTACCGAGTTCTACATATGCCGAAGCCCACCAAACTCTATCCCGGGTAACCCCATGATAGGTTGTTGGTTGTCAAACATAGATAGCTAGCGTGCTAGGTAGGGGTCTTCAGTGAATTTGTGATTGAGAGCTCAACAGACCTCGACATCAACATGATTTTCTCACCCGGTTTTGAGTTTGTCTTTGGCTCTTGGGTCTGCATGGCTGATGATGAAGGCAAGCTTCAAATTCACCCCATGAAGATTCAAGCTAATCAAACTCTGCCAGCTCAATCTGAGGATGCACTGGATGATCTCATCGAGAAGATTCAAGATTTTTCAATTTTTTATTCTACAATGGCCTGTTCCGACGAGGTTCGAGTCCCACTCGGACTCAGTCACTGGTGTCCTACCTCGACTCCCACACGGATTATGCAATTCAGCTTCCATCTATCAAGAGTCAGGATCAAGCATGTTTGCATGTGGTCAACAGATTCCCTTGGGCAGTGCACAGTAGGGCCTAGTGTTCACATCTACTCCTAAAGGCAATATTGTATGAAAGGATCCAGATGCCCAAGAGGGGGGAAGAATTGGGATATTTCTAAAATTCTTTGCAATAATTAAACCCTACACTTAGCCCACTTCACCCCTTGTGCCTAGAAAGTGTTTCTATTGTTCTACCACACAAAAGTTTTGCACCCTAGGTTCCAATCCTACTCTAGCATGGCAATTCTAAGAATGTAAAGATAAGAAATGAATTGCTCAAATGTAAATGCTTAAAGTAAAGAGAGGGAAAGGAACGCGGCAATGTTTTGCCAAGGTATCAGAGAGTCACCACTCCCCACTAGTCCTTGTTGGAGCACTCTGCGCAAGGGTGTAGCTCCCCCTTGATCCATGCAAGGATCAAGTGCTCTCTAAGGGCTGATTCTTCGACACTCCGTCATGTAGAATCACCCACAACCGCTCACAACTTGAGTTGAGTCATCCACAAGCTCCACCGAATGATCACCAAACTCCCAATCACCACCAAGCCATCTAGGTGATGGTGATCACCAAGAGTAACAAGCACAAACTCTCACTTGACCACTGACAAGCCTAATGAGAAGGGTGGATGCACACTTGCTACTCTCCTTGCACTAATGAGGCCCTTAATCTTGGATTCTCAATCTCAATCACCTCACTAGGCTCTTGCTCTCCTTTGCACTCTCAAGGGTGTTCCTCAGCTGAAACAAATGGGGGCAAGAGACCTCCTTTGGATGAGTGGAGTAAGTATTATACCCCCTCATTCAAAAACATAACATATGGGGGGCTGAGTCATCACTCTGCGGGGTGACCGAATGCTTCGGTTAGGATGAGTCGGACGCGATCTGTCAGTTATCCCTGCCGCTTGTGTCAGAAAGAGCCATTAAGTTCTGACCGGACTCTAACCTACCGTCCGGTCATGAAAAACACTCTCTGGAACCTTACTGATGTTGACCAGATGCTGGCACCTAGAGTCCGATCACTTCACCATTCAACATCCGGTCAGTTACAGGATCCTGACCAGCGTCCGGTCAGCACTGACTGGATGCGTCCGATCAGGAATCTCCCTCTTTGAACCTCTTTGGAGTTGACCAAACATAGGCACCTAGCGTTCGGTCACTTTTCACTCAGCGTCGATCACAACCAGACAGCTCCAGTTGATCAAATGAACTAACTGGACTCACCCTTCAGTGTCGGTCACAACCAGACCAGCGTCCGATCAGTCATTTGACCCTCCATTCACTTCCAACTCGAAATCATATGTGAATGAAGTTTGCTCCAATTGATCTTAGGGCTACTCGGAGCTACCTAGTGCTAGATTTGACAAGTGTGCACCACACCTAACCCACTAGACTCACCTAGGTCAAGCTACTAGTCCATACCCCCCTTAATAGTATGGCCAAAGGAAAAACAAAGTCCTAAACTACTCTAAGTGTCTCTTCAACACCAAACGACACTTAGAACTAGTCCATCCTTAACCTTAGTCATCCATCCTTTGAAAACCGAAATGATTTCCATCGTCAGGGGCAATGACACCATGATTGCCCAATCAATTGCCATTACCATGACCTAACTTAATTGCCTCTACAAAACACACGTTAGTCATAGTAATCTCGTATTGTCATTAATCACCGAAACCCAACTAGGGGCCTAGATGCTTTCAATCTCCCCCTTTTTGGTGATTGATGACAATACAACCTTGAGTATGTAAAAGAGATGAGGTTTTCAACATGCTTGGTTCATATAAGCTTTTGACAATAAGAGCAAAGGAGTTAGACATGCTTATATGACCCAAGCCAACATGGTGTACTCAATAGATATGAAATAAGCATGAGTACAAGAAATAAAGCTCATTTGAATCAGAGTAAAACGTGGAAGCAAGGCAAATGAGCATAACCAAGTGACATGACATATATATAAATCAAAGTAGAGAGCACACATGTCACATAAGTATCACCACCATAAGTATGTAATGCAATGCATAAAGGTAAACGTGAATGCATAATGTTTCACACATAAAATACTAATAGAAATGAATCATATGCTCCCCCTAGATGTAACGCTCCCCCTAGATCTAACATACTCGATCCCTCTCCCCCTTTGGCATCAAGCGCCAAAACCTAAGGGTCGGACTGATGGGGCAGGAGTAGACAGAGTCGGGCACTGATGGTGCGGATGAGAAATCTAGGAACTATGCAGCATCATCCTCTGACCCTAAGCTCTAAGCAGTCTGACCCTCTGTCGCTGGAAGTGAAGGTAAAGCGGTCTGGGTCTAGCTTAGGAACTAGGCGATGGCCTATGACTCTAGAAGTATCACTGTAGGAGGTGGCTCTGATGATGCAATAGACGATGGGAGTGTCTTTGTAGTCCTAGTAACTAGAGCAACTATGGTAGGTATAGGGACTCACAACTCTAGGCGGTGTAGGCTACCTTGTAAGCTCACTGAAAGTCGCACCGAGACTCCTAGAAACTAGAGGTGTTCAGCCACTATCACTGAAGAGCTCTGAGGCGAAGTGAAGCCAGTAAGAATAGGAGTGAAGTGAGGACCCTAGGCTATCACTAGGCGAAGCAAACCACTGGGACACCTGCTCTATAGGTGAAGCAAACTGAGTAGCTAGCTGTCCCTGACTCTAAAGCCCACTGGGCTAAACAACTAGAGTCACTGAAGTGGTGGTAGGCTAGCCTATCTAAGGTGTAGTCTATGGAGGAGCAGCCCCGATAGCAGAGAACATGTGCTGCATGAACCCAAGTAACCACTGCTGGATCATGAGTTGTTACTGCTGCATGGCCTGCTGCTGCCTCTAGAACTCATCTTGTTAAGCCTGAACCTGTGTAAGTGCAGCTGTTGTCTCCTATGCCTGGCGTGCCTAGTTCTGCCTCATCCGCTCAAGTATGGCAAGAAGAGCTGGATCTGTCTATGGTGGCTGTGGTGGTGCTGAGCTAGAGCCACTGGCTTCTCTGCCATGTGGTCGAGGAGGCATATGAGGAATAGGCTAATAATCATCATCAGAACTGTCACTAGGGTTGCTCTCGACCACACCCTCCTGCTGAGCATCTAGCTGCTCCTCCTATATCGCTGCAATGCCCTTGATGATCTCATCCTGCTGGGTTGCTGTCTCTGTGACCTCTGGGTGATGGCTCAGCTAGTGAGGTGTCCTCGCACTATAGTGGCGGAGCATCTGAGTCATGTTATATGGAGGAAACTTAGTAGTGGCACCTATGTACTCTACCATCATCTCTAAGGACTTCTGAGTAACTGCCTTTCTAATCAAGAAGGTAATCTAGTGAGCATAAGGCAGCTATTGGTGACCTCTAAAACCCTCTGCAAGTGTGTCCTCCATCTCTAAAAGAATGACATCCCAAATATCAAATACGATCTGCTGCACCAGAGAGTTCACTAACCACAACTGAATGCAAGTCAAACCCTTGTGGTAGCCCATCCTCGGGAGCAGAGTCCTCCTCATGATAGCATCAAGAAGCCGAGCTAGTAGGAGTAAGGTCTCGTGGTGTCCTACTCGACCCCTCACCAAATGGCTCTATGAAGCATGATCGGACAAGATTTGTTGGTGGAACAAGCCTGCCGTGAGGGCGTCTAGGAGGCTCTATCTACCATAGCAAACCTCAGTGAAGGCGAATGGGTGACTCTAGAATCCTAAGAATCTCTCTGACCCTCGAGCTCTGCAGCCTGTAGTCATGGCCTCTAAATGCAAAGTGTATGAATCTGTGCCTCGGGTCAATCCAAAGTGAAGAGTAGAACTCATGGACCCATGATGGAACATAGCGGCTCAGTCCATCCAAGAAGGTCTATCAACCCTGGTAGATATGAGAGAGTGAGGGATGAATCTGCTCGCCTGCATGCTGCAACAAGTGACTCAATAGGAGCAAACTCTCTGTAGATCTGAAGGCAACTCCACTATTCAGATAAGCATTATAGAAGTCCTCCTGCAGTGGTGTATAGAAGTGCTCTGAAGCACGCTCATCCCACCTCGGATGGAAACCAGTCCTCAAACTACACTGAAATAGAGCTGCTGCACCTGCTTGGCTGTGGCTACCCTCAGGTCAAGGTGAGTCACTGGAGGCTAGACCCTATGGTCTAGGAGGTGGACGAGAGCCCCTCCTCTATGTCTTAGGCCTTGGTGACACCCGAGTACGTTTACAACCAGAGCATCGAAGCTATGGCTGCACTACCTGCTCTGTCTCCTCTGCCTACTAAGTATCCTCTAACTACTCTGCTAGATGTGTCTACTGCTCAATAGTCTCCCCCTAAGGCTAACTCTCCTCTATACTGACACACACCATCCTCCAAGCATGACAGTCTCAGCTGGACTACCATGAAGACTCTCAACCCTCTCGATGATGGCCCTCTGAGCTAGTGATAGCTGATCTACAATATGAACACCACTCCAAACTCCACTTCTCTGCTCGCTCAGTGGTGGCTACGCTACCACTGCTACTGCTCTCTCAGCCTCCACATCAATGAGCTTCCACTTCTTTGTTGTGGTCTTTTTTTGCCTTGCCTTTCTCCTGAGCAGACAGGCGAGGCAGAGGCCTTGGATCCTCATCACTGGGACCACCTCCAACATTCTTGACTCATGCCATTGTTGGAGCTGAAGAGAACTACTAGCACGAACAAGAATTAACTACCAACTGACACTTGCGAGGCTTGGTTTTGATCCGTACTCGTAGGCTTAGCCCCGAGTTCACTGACAACCGCAATGACAACCACAAAAGCACTGACTTGCTGCACAATAGAATAGATAGGATATATAAATAATCACAATATACATCTAGAGATGCGAAACCCTAAGAAGCAAGCAGTAGATATGAAATTGAGAGCGATGGCTTGCTACCTGACGAATTAGCGACCGATCAGCAGAGGAATGAACCATAGGGCACCACTGGGTCGGCAATGGCTAGGGTTAGGGTTAGCGAGACTGTGTGGACGCAAGAGTGATGGCACGATGGTGGAGGCAGCGAATGGTGGCATAGGCACAATCTAGGGCAAACTATGACACAGCACATGGGTGTACGTGGGCACAGCGGAATTAGAGCAGCATGGAGGCATAGAGCAGTGTGGTGCAGCATGGACATAGGAGTGTGGAGTGGGCTTAGTGGTAGAGTCGTGGCTAGGGCACGGTGCGCTGGCAGGGAGCTCGACGGTAGGGGCTGCGGCGGCGCGAGCGTGTGCACGGCGACGTGAAGTAGAGGTGGCCATGGGCGAGATGGCACGAGCGTGGTGACTGGATGAAGCAGCGTGGGGATAGGGCACGGCGGCGCGAGCTCGATTAGGGCAAATAGCGGTGCAGCGTATGGAGTCTTATAAGGTAGCCCCCATGTTGGATTAAGAAGCGAAACGGAATAGAGTTCTGGATCCACATGTTTTCCACTGACTAGACGCTCCGGTGGCAATGACCGAATGCTGCCACCCGGAGTCTGGTCGACAATAGAGAGGTCCAGAACCTCTGAAGTCATGACCAAACGCGTCCGGTTACCTTTGATTGGACATAGCCAGAGTCTGGTCGGTCTTGACAATGTCTTCTTTGATTTACCAGACGTAGGGACGCCTTCACACCAGACGCAGGATGATCACTATTTCAGCATCCAATCACTCCTATGCACTTTTGTTCACCTCCTGTGAACTGACCGGACGCTAGGAATCCAGAGTTCGGTGCAGCGTTCGGTCGCCTATTTTTCAGCGATTCTTCAATGTTCCTTCACGCTGCCTATTCCCAATCAAGTCCCAACTTCAATAAGACCCAAATAAACACCAATTGGGACTGATGTGAGTGACCTCTCTCAAACCCTCAATTTTTTGAAAATATTATGCCTTAGGCTATACTTCTTTTTAAGAAAATAGGCAATAAAAGGGTAATCGAAAGGAAACGACAAAGCAACACACATGCATATGCAATGCAATACTTGAAAGTAATTCTAGTTGCTTGTCAAGTTTGATCCAAGGTTAAGCTTCTTCACATGCTTTTCGGTGGTTATCTTAACCATGTTAGACAAGCCCTAAATGCATTACCAAAACTTAAACATGTTGTATATTACAATGCAATGCAAGGGACAACATAAGCTCATTTTCAAGTGAAGTTACTAAAATCAAGCACATTGAGATCATTCCTCAACCGACAAAATGTCGCCTCATCTAGCGGTTTAGTGAAGATATCCGCCAATTGATCCTCGGTCCTTACACCTTCTAGTGATATATCATTTTTAGCAACATGATCTCTAAGAAAGTGATGGCGGATATCTATGTGCATTGGTGCGAGAGTGTTGAACCGAGATTATTAGCAAGCTTTACCGCACTCTCATTGTCACACAAGAGAGGTACCTTTTCTAGAACTACACCATAGTCTAGCAAAGTTTGCTTCATGTAAAGTATTTGTGCACAACAAGCACCCATGGCAATGTATTCCGCTTCGGCGGTGGACAAAGCCACACTATTTTGCTTCTTGGAGGACCAAGACACTAGTGATCTACCAAGCAAATGGCACCCTCGGATGTGCTTTTTCTATCAATTTTGCAACCAGCATAATCCTGAATCGGAATAGCCAACTAGTTGAAATCTAGCTCCTTTGGGATACCAAAGACCAATGCTTGGTGTGTGCTTAAGGTACCTAAGGATTCTTTTAACGGCAACCAAATGAGCTTCCTTAGGATTAGCTTGAAATCTAGCACACATACACACACTAAACATGATGTCGGCCTAGATGCGGTCAAATATAACAAGCTACCAATCATAGAGCGGTAGAGAGCTATGATCAACCATTTTACCTCCCTCATCTAGGTCGAGATGTCCATTGGATGGCATTGGTGTCTTGATTGGCTTACATTCATCCATTTTGAACCTCTTGAAAGATCATTGGTATATTTCTCTTGAGAGATGAAAATCCCTTCTCTCATTTGCTTGACTTGAAAACCAAGAAAGAATGTAAGCTCTCCAATCATTGACATCTCGAACTCCTTCGACATCAATTCACCAAACTCTTTGCAATAATCTTCATTTGATGATCCAAATATGATATCATCAACATATACTTGACAAATGAAGATTTCTCCATCAAGCTTCTTGGTGAATAGTGTGGTGTCGACCTTCCCAATGGTGAAGCCCTTCTCAATGAGGAAATACCGAAGGCATTCATACCACGCTCTTGGGGCTTGCTTAAGCCCATATAGCGCCTTGGACAACCTATAAACATGATTAGGATATCTAGGGTCTTCAAACCTAGGAGGTTGATCAACATAGACTAGTTCATTTATGAAGCCATTTAAAAATGCACTTTTAACATCCATTTGATATAATTTCATTTCATGATGCGATGCATATGCAAGGAGGATACGAATGGCTTCAAGTCTTGCAACCGATGCAAAGGTCTCTCCAAAATCCAACCCTTCAACTTGAGAGAACCCCTTTGCAACTAGTCTTGCCTTGTTCCTCACTACAATGCCTTGATCATCTTGCTTGTTGCGGAACACCCACTTTGTTCCAATGACTCTTGCACCTTGTGGTCGCTCTTCAAGAGTCCAAACTTCATTGCGAGTGAAGTTGTTCAACTCTTCATGCATGGCATTTATCCAATCAGAATCTTGAAGAGCTTCTTCTACATTCTTAGGTTCAACACAAGAGACAAAAGAGTGATGTTCAATAAATAAAGCAAGTTTTTGAGAGCGAGTCATTACACCCTTTGAAGGACTCCCTATGATGAGATCTTGTGGATGAGCTTAGTAGTAGAGGTGAATTTCTTCTATCAACCACTTGAGGAGGAGGTTGTGGAGCATCAACATCTTGTAGCTTGTGCCACCATTTGATCATGAGAGACATGAGTATCTTCATTTTCTACTCTCCCATCTTTATCACCATCTTGTGGCACATTTGATGAAGAAGGTGGATCAATCACTTGTACATCATCTTCATCATCTTTAGGCTTGATGTCTCCAACTAGAATGTTCTTCATAGCCTCCCTCAATGGTTCATCACCTACATCATCAAGATTCTCATGTGCTCCTTGGGAGCCGTTAGATTCATCAAATTCCACATCATATGTTTCTTCAACCAAGCCGGTGGCATGATTAAATACTCGATATGCTTTGGACTTTGATGAGTAACCAACAAGAAAGCCAATATCACACATCTTTGAAACTTCCCTAGGTGTTGCCGCTTCTTGTAGATGTAGCATTTGCAACCAAACACCTCGAAGAATGAGACATTCCGGCTTCTTCCCATTGAGCAACTCATAAGGTGTCTTGCCAAGAAACTTTTGAAGGAATAGGCGGTTGGATGCATAACATGCGGTGTTGATAGCTTCCGCCCATAGAGCTTCGGGTGTATTGTACTCATCAAGCATTGTTCTTGCAAGTGTGATAAGTGTCCGGTTCTTTCTCTCAACTACACCATTTTGTTGAGGAGTATATGTTGCGGAGACCTCATGCTTGATTCCAACTTCATCACAATAAGCTTCAATGTTTGTGTTGTCAAACTCTTTTCCATTATCACTTCCTTATCTTCTTGAGCTTCACTTCAAACTCATTTTGTGCTCTCTTGGCAAACTTCTTGAAACATGATGCAACTTCGGTCTTGTCATGAAGGAAGAATACCCATGTATATCTAGAGTAGTCATCAACAATCACAAGACAATAGAGATTTCCTCCCAAGCTCTTGTAGGTTGTTGGTCCAAATAGATCCATGTGAAGGAGCTCTAGCACTCTTGTTGTTGACATGTAAGCTTTTGTAGGATGAGTGTTTGCAACTTGCTTGCCGGCTTGACATGCACTACAAAGCTTGTCCTTCTAAATTTCACATCCTTCAACCCTCTCACCAATTCATTCTTCATAAGCTTCTTGAGTGAGCTCATCCCAACATGAGCAAGTCTTCTATGCCATAGCCACCCAAGTGATGTTTTGGTGAATAGGCATGTCTTCAAGTTAGCATCTTTGGAGGTGAAATCCACTAGATATAGGTTGTTGTATCTAAATCCCTTGAATATAACTTGATCATCATCTTTCTTAGATACAACCACTTCCTTCTCGGTGAACAAGCATTGAAAACCAAGATCACACAATTGACCAACGGATAGCAAGTTGAAGCTCAATGAAGTGACATATATCACATTTGAAATTGAATGATCATTTGATATTGCCACTTTGCCCAATCCTTGAACTTTGCCCTTTGAATTATCACCAAATGTTATCCTTTCTTGGCCATCTACTTCTTCATCTAGTGAGGTGAACATACGAAGGATCACTCGGTCATATGTTGAGTGCAACCACTATCAATTACCCAATGACTTCCACTGGTCTTGTAGTTCACCTACACACAAGAGATCAAGCTTGTTTAGGGACCCAAACTTGTTGAGGGCCCTTGACTTTCTCAACAAGTGACTTTGCAACCCAAATTTTCTTAGGCCTATTCTTGTTGGGAGGTCCTAAGAACATGACTTTCATTTTTCCACTAGAATCCTTTCTAAGCATGTAATGAGCATTGAAAGCAAAGGGTCTAGCATGCTTGGGCAAGGGTTGTGGTGGTGGAGTTTGACACTCATGGGCAAAGTGACCTTCTTGTCCACACTCAAAACACCTCTTTGGCTTTGGCTTTGACTTGTGTTGTTGTTGGTGTTGAGCTTGAGCCTTCTTCTCTTGATGTGCCAAGTACCCAATGCCACTTCTATCCATCTTCATTACGGTATTCATGAGTAGCTCACTTTGAAGATGTTGACCTCTTGTGAACTTGCTCAAGCCGGTCTTGAGATGTTCTTTTTCCAACTTGAGCTTCTTGTTCTCTTCTTTGAGTTCATCATGATTTTTCTCCATCTTGAGTTTCTTGTTCTCTTCTTTAAGCTTCTCATTCTCAAGAGCTAGATCACAATCATGGTCAAGGTTCTCTATCACGATGGTGTTGGTGGTTGATAGCTTTTCAAGATCTTTCTTGAGCTTCTCATTCTCATTCTTGATCTTGACATACTCATCATAGTTGTCGGACTCAACCACTTGCTTGCCTTTGCTACTAGAACCTTGCTCAATGCTCTCAATAATCAAATCATCACATGATGTAGCTATATCAATCTTAACAACATGGTTAGTAGCATCATGTGGCTCATTGGATAATAACTCATGAGAGACAACAAGATTATCATGATTAACCTTGAGATTTGTATACTCTTCTTTTAGCATATTGTAGCTAGTGGTGAGCTCATTATGTATCCCCTCAAGTTTATCATGTTTTTCTTTAAGCTCCTTTTTAGATGATTTGAGCTCCTTGAGTTTGGATGACATAGTTTTATTTTCTTCTCTAAGCTCAACACTAGCTTTTTCCACTATGTCATGTTTAGCTAAGAGTGAGTCATTCTCAAGTTCTAGCTTTTCATTTTTAGCTCTTGTCTTTCTAATAATTTTAGTATATTGATTTAGCAACTTGACAAGATCATCATATGAAGGTGATTCAAATTCATCATCACTATCACTATCATCATTGCTAGCATGATCATCACCACTACTATCATCATCATTTTGTACCTTTCTTTCACCCTTGGCCATAAGGCATAGGTGTGTAGAGGATGATGGCGGTGGTGTCGGTGAAGATAGTGAAGAGTCAATCACAATAGCGGCCACCTTCTCGTTCTCACTATCATCATCGGATGAGCAACTTGATGAATCAATATCCGTGAGCCAATCACCGACGATGTATGCCTTGCCATTCTTCTTCTTCTTGTGGAAATCCTTCTTCTTGCCATCCTTCTTCTTGTATGGCTTGTTTTTCTTCTTCTCATCATTATCTTCATCACTTGAGTCATCTTTCTTGCCCTTGTACTTCTTCTTGTACTTAGTCTTTCTTGGGCTTAGGGACATTGATGAGCTAGATGACCAAGTTCTCCACAATTATAGCAATCCATCTCGGAGATTGGCTTCCTTCTATTGCTAGTGAAGAACTTCTTCTTTCCATCAAACTTGACACCATTCTTGTTGAGCTTCTTAAGCATCTTGGTGGTTCTTCTCACCATGAGAGCAAGACTTGCATCATCAATTTCATCATCACTTGAGCTCTCATGTTCAACTCTTGCTTTACCCTTGTTCTCTTGGCTAGCCTTAAATCCCAAGTCTTTCTTCTTGGTAGAAGACGAGCCATCTTGCGGTGTGATGTGCATATACATCTCATGTGCATTGATCTTTCCCAATATTTGAGTTGGTGTAGCGGTGGAAAGATCACCTTGATGAAGCTTGGTCACAATATGCCCATATTTGTCAATGGGGAGGACACTCAAGATTTTTCTTACAACATCGGAGGGTTGCATTTGTGTAAGTTCTAGCCCATTGACTTCCTCTACAAGAGCGTTCAAGCGTGAGTACAACTCATTAGCACTTTCTTTAGGAAGCATCTCAAAAGAATTAAGCTTTTTTAATGACAAGATGATAGCATTCTCACTCTCACTCTTTGTTCCCTCATGGAGCACACAAATGTCTGACCATAGTGCATGGGCGTCCTTGTGGTTCCGCACACGGTTAAAAACATCTTTGCAAAGGCCTCTAAAGATGGTGTTTCTAGCCTTTGCATTCCATTTTTCGTAATTTACTTCATCGCCTTGAAGGTTAGTAGGATCCTTAGGTTTTGAGAAGCCTTGAGAGGTGGCTCTAAGTATTCCAACATCTAAGGCTTCTAAATAATCCCATATTCTCATTAATCACCAAAACCCAACTAGGGGCCTAGATGCTTTCATTGTACATTGGCCACTTTGGATCATCTCCCCTTCCAAGTTGGTTAGCACTCTGTCTTAGCTTCCATTCTAGGTCAGCACACCACTTCCAACCTCTGAGGAGCAAGAGTCTACTAAGATTATCTACAATGCTGATACAACCATATCTGAAATGGATGGCACCCTCTCCTATTCTCATAGCTGAGAGCTTTTTATGATGCGTCAACCTCTGCAACCACCTGAGAGATCTGATGTCCTTCAAGATGATGAAACTCTAAGTGAAGTCTTAGATGAAGATCCAAAGGTACCTAGAGAATCTGAACAAGACAAGGTCAGATGCCTAAAGAAGAACAAAACCAAAGTAGTTGTTGATATTTGTTAACGGAAACAAATAAATCCGCAAGCGTACGGATACAGCTGTAACTTTCACCCGGAGTATTCCAAGGTATCTATTTCCATGGGGAATGAGAAGTGTAATAGAAAGGATAAAGGTCATCCAAGGTAAAAGTGTTTTTATGGGTAGAGAAGGGTATTCTAAGGTTTTCCCAAGATAACTAGATAACCAAGGTTCAAGCTTAATTACTAAGCTCACTTACTTCGGAGCAATAGTACCTTTCTGATCCTCAAAAAGACTGGGAAGGGGTGATCGGGGTCAGGCTGCCAAAAAGCTCTACGAAAACACCAATCCGAACATGGTGGATTACAAAGGCCTAGTCAGAGCTGTCACCTCTATGGCTACCATAACTATTCTGTGGGATTGGGCGCAAACTCAAGTAAACACTAGCCTAGACACCATGTCTACGCTAACGATTACTACTCTAGTCCATATCTTAAGACTAGACCACTCAGTCGAGCAGAGATCCCATAAGCAAAGTAAAGTAAGCAATGAACTTGACCAAAAAAAGTCTTGGAATTACTAAAAGTTATACCTAGAGGCTACTCAAGACGAATCGACTCCGTAGAGATAAAAAGTTGAGGAGGATCCAATAGACCCAACACCTCGTTGGCTCTTTCCTCACCTCTCTCCCTATTTTCTATTACAATTAGGTGTGAAGCACCTAGAGGGACACTACCAATAAAAGTATGAAGAGTGAATCTTAAGTGAGAGGTGTGTGTTGGAGAGGGGGCTATCCCTCCTATTTATACTAGTTGTAGGTCGGTGTGGAGAACTATTCTTGGAAGACCCGCATGCAACCACCATGGATAGGCCACTAGAGAGCGCCATGTGGTAGCTGGAGGTGAGAGGCATGAAGGAGGGGTCGGCTACCCCCTAGGATCAGCCTCTCCCTGATGGAGCCTGCATGCAACCGCCTTTCGCATGGTGGTTCCTTGTTAGTCTTGGGCTGCGTCCATGTGGGTTTGGCACCCAGATGTGATAGGTGGGTGGCCTTCCTCTTTATTCTTTGCACTAATCTGCTTTTACGCTTTGTCTGAATGCGCACTTCGATTATTTTTCCATGTTTTCTAGATATATCCTCCTACAATTGAACAATCACCAAAACTCATGGAATTTGTTAGTTATAGACCCTAATACTAAGTTTGGTGTTTATATGGGAGGATTTTATGCGGAAATTGGTGGTTATTTTTAGGCATTAAGGACCGCCAAGAAGCTGCCCCCCATTTAGATCTTTGCTCGTCCTGAGCAAAGGTTAGGATAAAGTAAACATAAACATAGCTATTCAAGATATGGGCTAGCATAAGGTTTATTCCAAAAGCTTTACCTCATACCGGTGGGATATGTGGAGTGGTTAACATATCTTCTTTAGTGGTTGAAAAGTGGAACGGCTCTAAAACAAAGTCATCTCATCCCATTTTCTTATCTTAGTAACTTGGAGGTTTTTGTACACCTTTTGAAATAAAGAATAGTTCACATGTACTCCTTGAATGGTACTCTCGAATCGCTCAAATGTATTTGGTTCCTAACCAAGGCATATCATAGCATTACCTTATTTTTTTCTTCCTACTTCTAAAAAACTTATGTCAGGCTCAGGTAGGAAAAGTATGAAGGCATACTTGAATTGCATATTTTGCTAAGTCAAACAATGGATCTGAGGAGAAAGATGTCATACAATTAAATCAAGATGTGCATGTGCGCGGAACATTAGGTGGATATATAGTGTGGCTAACCTAATTCTACTATGCTCTTTAGAACACATCTCTCTCTTTTTTGGAATTTGGAAAAATTTTGTGAGAACATGGGCTATCTTTATTCTCATCTTTCTTTTATTCTTTTCTTCTTTTTTTCCTTTTGATGATAGCCTCATGCCTCTTTTCGTGACAAAACTTTTGAGAGAGATATCAACAAGGATTTAGAGCATTTATTTTGATGGACCCTAATAAACATATTTTTGTTCACTCCCAGTATAGGAGTAGAACATTTTTGGATGGATCTAAGTGGAAGGCATGTTTTTGCGACTCCTCCCTATGTAGGAGTAGTGCATATATTTGGTGGCGTGTACGTGATATTGATTTTTAAAAGCATGATAACTTTCTCAACATGGGCCAAAACAAAGTTTGACAAAGCTCAACACAAAAACAAGTAGCATATGTAGAAGGGTTTCAACATGATCTTTTGGCCTTGGTAGGAACTTTTCTCACCATTGAGGAGTATGTGAAGCTATGGATTTTGACATTTTAGCAAAAATAAATTCTCCAAGTACTTTGAATAGAAAAGGTTGGATTTCCATGTCAATGCTGTATCTCACTTCACAACAACTTAGTCAATATGTTTTTCCTATAAGATATTTTTTCCACAAGCACTAAGTGTATGTAAGGAATAAAGATTATGCAAGCCAATCCCAAAGAGCTATATTCAAGTTCACTTTCAAAATTTACTCTAAGTGTGAAACCTAGTTCTTTTTTTTCAAATTGCATGTTTTAAACCAGTGTAGAATCAGGAGGAAGCACATGAATAAGTGTGAAGTAATCAAACTGAGTTGTGTATAGGCCTCTCCACTAGTTGATGTTGTTCGGTGCTTTGTTTCATATTTTAATTTTGACTATCATGTATGGCATTTTCAAACACAATCAAACTTATAGGTGCATGGCATGGGTGAGATGATGGAGTGCAAACCAGTGTGCCCAAAAAAAACCTTGGTAGGTTTGGGTCCCCCACACTTGGACTTTTATGTCATTCGACACTAAAAGCCAAGTGTGAATGTTCGAGCATCTCCTTCATAAGTATAGGAGAACCCATGTTCTTAGACATTGTTCATCCTTCGTTCCTGTAATTGTTAGTGACAAAGAATACTCAAAGGGAACTTGTCTAGCACCCAGTTTTTGTTTATTGTGGGAGAAAAGGAGTCTATAGCTTTATTCTTAAAAGACAAGACTAAGCTAAGTTTATTATGCAAAACAAATATATATTTATTTTATATATTTTTTATTTGTTATTTTTTATTGAAAAGTTCTAGTAACTCAAAAGAAACAAAGAAGCATGGTTTTTTTAATTATCATAATATAATATATTTTTGTGTGTGACTTTAGCATAGTGAGCAAGGCATAAAGGTGAAACAAAGTAGAGGTAACCAAGACAAAATCAATGAGTGAAGCATGTCATGAGATGTTTTAGAGAAGTTCACCCCCACACTTGAATTTTGTAGTATGCAAAATCAAGTTTGGATGATAGCACTCTGTGTTGAATGTGCTTCATTGTTGAATGATGTTTGGTTGGATTTACCTTGTGTTTAACTCCTTCAATCTTTTTGTTCAAACCGGTTAGTGACAAAAATACCCGAAGGAACAATTTCACAAATATGTCCTTAAACTCATTTTTTTAAAAAGACATATTATTATTAATGTTATATTTTTTATTTTTTAAGAAAAGTAAAAAAACAATTTTATTAAAGGAAATGATGAAAGAGCGGATTATCTTCCGGAAGTGCTTGTTTTAGGATAAAAGCTCGTCCTTGGGAAACCCTTTTTTTAATTGCATCTTTATGTTGGTGAAGTGTTTTCCCCTCCGACACCAACCTTTGTGGACCTATCTGTAAAACTCATGCCAAGCCAACAAAATTTGCAAAATTTATGATAGACAAGCATCTACAACAACCCTTTCAAAGTTTTTATGGATCAGGAGCAAGTAAGGGTTGTAGATTTTGCAAGTGATGGTCGAGTTAAAGATCATTTTGGGAGATTTTTCATGTGAACATGGAATTGATGGGGTGGTTAGAAGATAACTTCCATGCCAATGATAAAATCTTCTGTTTAGGGAGAGGGGGAGCACTTTCTTTCCCATGACAATTCAAATCCTCCACAAGGGAGATTGACATAAACTCACTATAACACCCTAAAATTTGCTCTTTTTGAAAAATATATAAATTGATTTAATTTTTGTATTTTGTGCTCATAAAAACCTAGGAAAATAAAAAATTTCATTAATTTAAGATTCATGATAAGGAGTAGCAACAAGGTTGTGCATGCATGCTGGTGCATTTGATTTATTTGGTTGAGTGGTTTGAATCAAGATTCAAGATGGCTGTAATTGCTTTTGGAAATAAATTTGAAAATGGCTTTGAAGTAAAAGAAAAGAAAGATAAAAGCGAATTGGAAAATAAAAGAGTTTTAAAAGTTGCAAAGTTTATTTTTGAAAACCTACTAAAAGTTCTTATCATATTTTGAATTGAAAGTATATTTGAAACTCTATTTGAATTTGCATTGGTTCATAATTGAATTTGGTTTTGAAAACAAAAGAGAAAAAGGATTTGGAAAAAAACACTCCCTCTCCTTCTCAGGCCGATAGCCAGCTACCCCTATTTCCCCCTCTCTCTTGGCTCTGGCCTGAAGCATCCCTGAGGCCTAGCTCCCCGCTTCCCGCAGGCCTAGCTCCCTGGCCCACAAACCGATCGCGTAGGCCGCCCTCTTCTCTCTCTCTTCTATCGCTGACATGTTGGGTCCACATGTTAGCACCTTCCCCTATCTCGAATCGTCTTTTTCGTGGACTCTCTCTATCTAGGAGTCCGCTATCGCCCCGCTTCCCGCCCGATTGACGTGCGCCCCACGCCGCGCTGCCCATAAATAGTAGCCTGAGCCCACGTCGCCTTCCTAGTACTCTATACGCGAGTCACCACCTCACCTTGAGCAGAAGCAGCCATAGCTCCACACACCAAACACCACTGGAGATCCGCCATCATGGGACTCACTGCTCCGCCGCCTCTCCGTCTTCGAGATTGCCTTGTCAAGCTTCTACGCTAGGAAGAAAGCCTCCGGTACCCGCATTTTCTTTTCTCTCGCACTCTTTCCTTCTAGTGTCGCCACCGTAGGTACGCTGGTGAGCCTGAGCCACTACTCCGAGTGTTTGTCTCCAAACCACAGTGGTCCCCTCTGACCCCTCCATCATGTTCGCCTTCTTCTCCTCTCGCTTCTCGAGTTTTTCCCAAGCCAAATGGTGGCTAGAACGCTTAGAACGAGGAGCGCCGGTGACCTCCTCTGCTCTCCAGCCATGGCACCGCCGCACACAGCGCTGCTCCAGCAACCTCCATTCCCTGATTTGATCTGCATCGCCCGATCTCGGATCAATGGCCTAGTTTAGAAGATACCGGTTCGGCTGGCTTATTTGCAAAAGAGACCCTCATTTTTTGAATAATTTAACCCGCCATCCCTGATTTTTTCTAAAGAGCCCCTGCCGTTTCTCCTTTTAGTGCCTGGGTCCACTGGCAGATTTAAAAATCAGATTTTATTTATTTCAATTTGAAACTTAAGTTTCATCTATTTACAAAATTGCCACTACCTTCTATAGGCCATATCTTAGAAGTTTTAACTCCGATTAGACCCGTTCAAGTTGTGTTAGATTCATAGTTGCATAATCTACATGTTTATACTATTGTTAAATATATTTTCAACTTTTGAAATTTGAGGTTAGATTTAATCTATTATTTTATTAAAGGAAATCTTGTTTAATTCCTAACTTTTTTCATTATAGCTCCGATTAGAGTGCTTTTTCGCATCTGTCTGTTTGTAGCGAGATGTAGATTCATTTTACAAACTTTTCATCTTGATTTTATGTTTGGTGTACTATTCTAATTAAGATCTATCGTTTGCTTCATGTATGATTGCATGGATGCTTGTGTGGTGCTTTATGATCACGTCCAGTCGGTGAGCTTTGTGTTGGTGATATAAAAGAAGTGGGTGATCCAGAAGAAGTCCTTTGGAGGTTGCAATTCAATAGAAGAAGGATCTGAGTTTAAGGCAAGTATAGCATGGGATCTTCCTTGTTGTCCTATACACATTTAATCATTTAATTCATACTGCATGTGTCTACCTTGACTACCACTAAGGATTTCCTAGTGCTTTGTTACCATGTGCCATGTTACCTATGGGGTATTGCATTGGGAAGTATGATGCTAGTGCTCAATTAAAGACCATAATCTTGTAACTTGACTAATTCTATATGCAATAAACATTAAAAGATGTTTTTAGCAACATGGAACAAGGACGTTAGAGCATTAGGCTATTTTATGGTGCTCTAGATTCCTCTCCCTAAGGACTTATCTGTAAGTGATCATTTGGGACTTATAGTACAACTATGAGGGCTACATGGCTCTGGCTTTAGCTTAGTATGGGGAACTTTTCTAGCTTGTTAGAGGTTACCTTTATTGGCGTAAGAATGGCTTGCCGAATTAGGTATAGGACAGCCTCTGTCCCCTTGTGTATAGGTTGTGTGTCATTGTGCCATCCGGAAGGGGGGTTCCTACATCTATTTGCCGAGTGAATCTAATGGCCCTAACTTGTTAGACGAACCTTTGAAAGGCTTCATAGTGAACCCTACTGACCTTCCTTGGAAGTAGGTCAAGAGATTAGCTACCTCGGGCAAAAGGGTAAATCATAACTCACAATGAAAGTGTACAACCTATGTAGAGTGTAAAACTAGTATATTAGTCGTGCTCATGGTCATGAGCAGCCTTAGAACCCTTACAGAATAGATGATGAACACTGATGATACGAATGATGAAGATGCTCATTAATGATTACTATTTATGCTATTCATTATTCATATTTACCTGATCATGTGTTTATATGGGCTTGTGAATGAACTTGTAGCCACCCAATTGCTAAAAGATGACTCATTAAAAGCTAATCGTAGTTAAACTAGTGTCAGCCTTTTAAGCCTCATGAACCCCATGTTATATTTGTTGAGTACGACATGTACTTACGCTTGCTTTATTTTTCACATATTTGGAAAAAAATCCTGGATGGGTACCAGATTGCTAGAGTTTGGAGGAATTAGGCTTGTGATCAACCAGTTAGTTGTCCCTATTGAAGTGGAGTCTTCACCTAAAGATCAGAGTTGTCTTTCCACTATCTATACTCTGAGGTTGTATTCTTTATACCAATACGCTATGTAATAAGCATTGTCTTATGATATTACCCCTATTTGTAGCTATATGTGAGATTTGACTTCCTGGGCTCACATATGGTGTGTATCTGGTTTTGTTCTTAAACCCGGGTGCTACACTCACCCCTAAAATAGATTTTGATGAGACATTGATTATGGGCATAGAGGGGAAAGGATAGGAATGGCTTTTATATGAATTGATTCTCAATCTATGAGTTCGCTTGATATTTCATCCTTGAATTTTCCCTGATGTCTCATATAGGAATTCGAGGCATGAGATGATGTTGAATTGGGAGGCTCTAAGGTGTTCCCAAGATCATCATCAAGGAAAAGGTCATCCTTGAATTCAGAGCAATGCTGACTATAGGATGCAAGCCTAGTAGAAACTGAACATTTTAAGGTTTAGAAGTTGCTACAAAAACCCTTGCTCTATGAACCTTGATATTTTCTTCTCTGCTATATCTCTACCCTTGTTATTCATCTCTACCTTGGTGCTTATTTTAAAGTCTTTGTTCTCATCTTCACTCCTTGATTTGATATGCTTTTGGAACTGTTCCTCATCACCTTCTAGCATAATCTAAAGATGAGTCTTAGGATTGTTACCCCTAGTACAATGAGGACAATAGTATCGCAAGTTGCGTCAATGATTGAACTGTGCACCTTTATTGCTTTGTTGAATTGTCATTATACTTCTGCTTGTTTTGAATCTTTGTAATGATTGCAATGATCTTGTTGGGTGTTCCCACAATTTAATTTAGTTTATAGACCTAAGGTATAAGGATTAATGAAATAAATATTCGGGTTTTGTTTCTCTCCTATTTTCTCTATCGTGCCTTTGGAGCAACCTATCTTTAACAGTTTATATCTCTATCTTTGGAGTACCAAAAATCATGACAAAATTCTAGACGACATTAGACTTCAATATCTTTCTCTGACCATAAGAATCACCTTGATAGCTATGTTGGTTATGGAGTTATGAAAATCACAAGATGATACATCAATGTTGTTTGAAGCCTAGAATAGTTTCTGTTGTGCACTATTTTCTACTACCTGAACTATAGAATTTAGAAAAGTGTTCTATAAGGAAGTCATGGAGGATTCAATAATCTTTCCAACAGTATAAGCTACTACTTCATTGGATTAACAGAATGAGTTACAACTATTTTAGTGCACTGCAGTTTTTCATCTATGAGGAATTTTAGATTTCTTGTCCTTGCCTATATACAAGAGTATCATTGGGATGTCAGAATGTCTTGATACTAATTAGCTCATCTAGAAGGAGATGCAAGCTATACTTTTTGTGTACCCTAGTTGATCTTTTTTAAGGGGGGTAGCCAAGTTGAAGAAGTGCAAGATGAAGTTTCATACGTTCTAGTTATTCATTTGGAAGCATCGATTATCTCTGTGATGTTTGCTACCATGAGAAGGTGCTTGTTATGTTCGAACAATTCCAGGGCATAGCATAAGACTGGTGGGAGTCTTACCACTATGGACATCCTAGCAATGTTGGATAGATCACCTAGAAGGAGTTTAGCAAGAGCTTCAGGTCATACCACATTCCCATAGGTGTGGTAGAACTCAAGCCTGATGAGTTCTGGGCTTTCAAGCAAGGATCTATGACTCTGTGTGAGTATCGGGACATGTTCACTTAGTTGTCACATTATGCTCTAGAAGAAGTGGATAATGATGCTAAGAAACAGAAACACTTTGTAAAAGGACTAAATGATGGTTTGCAACTATAGCTGATGACCATGGTGTATGTTGACTATCAAACATTGGTGGATAGAGCAGTTGTAATTGAGAACAAGCGTCAAGAGATGGAAGAAAAGAAGAGAAAGCGTGACCTTCAATGCCAGTTAAGAAACACTCATCTCCATTTTGCTACAAAAGCAGAATATCAGTCACACCTTATGAATCTGCTTGGAAGTAATGATCAAGATCAATATCATCAACCTAATGATGAAGTGTAGCATTTTAGCTCTCAAGAGCCATGTTTGTCATCTCCCACTATCATCTTGATAATGACAAATACTACCACTAGTAAGGAAGGTTATGATTGTGGTGAGATTAGACCCTATAAGAATGACTGTCTTGAGAAGTTTGCTGGGAGTAATCAAGGCTAGAGTCAATAGTAGCAGGAGCCAGAACAGAATGTCCATAAGGAGGAAGTGCAAGGAAATAAGTTAAAGCAAAACTACATTCAAGTAGGTTGAACAATGTGGATCTGATTACCACTCATGGAGCTGAGGTCGTTTATGGTTTGGTTGTAGTAAGCTCAGACACTACTATGGTGTTGTTTGACCCCATTGCATCACATTCATTTATCTCTAGGGAATATGTGGAAGAACATAAGATAACTACACTTCCAATGAGGAAACCAGTGATAGTTAAGTCTCTAGGAAGAGAAAAGAAGGCAAACCGCATATGCCCAAAAGTTAGTCTTAACATAAAAGGGAAGAACTTCGAGGCAAACCTTATCATTTTGGAGTTAATGCACATTGATGTTATCCTTGGAAAGGGGTGGTTATCTGCTTATAAAGGAGTAATTAAGAATGCTCAATGTTTGGTGCTACTAACAACGTCGTCCAGAGAAAGAATTGTGTATGAGGGTATCCAATCTGCACCCGAGGAAGACGAGAATGACCTGCTAGAAGGTGTGTCCTATGAAGAAAGTAATGTGGACTATGAGTTTTCAGATGTCAATATAGAGGAACCAACCCCTTTGGTGGAGATCAATAAGATATATGATCACGCCTATGCAAACTATCTGACTAAGATGGTTCTGAATGCTCAAGGTGCCATATGAAGTTAAGTCATACTCTCTAGCTCTCACTTGGAAGAATCGGTTAATCTGATAAGGAAGGTGGTACCCAAAGATGTGAGAGAAACTTAGGGTTTCAATGAGGATTGGTTAGAGGTTCAAGGAAGATTTATCCAAGATCATCAATTATTGGTAGAGCTACCAAAGAATCTTTTAAGTTAGTTTGGATCAAGAGACCTCAGCTAAGTTTTTGAAGGAGTAAAAAAAAGAGGTTGAAGTAAAACCTATGTATTAGCTTTGTCAGATCCAAACAAGGGCTTTATATCCACTAGGATGCACCCTGTCAAGGTGTGGGATGTGTCCTTATAAGAGAAGAAAAGTAGTGGCTTGTTCATTGAGTCAACTAAGGAAGCGTGAGTTGAACTACCTAACATGTTATCTAGAGTTATCCATTGTGAAGCATGGAAGTACTATCTTTTTGGAAGTAAAAGTGACATCTAGGAGGATCACAAAGAATCTACAGGACATTTTCACTAAGTTGGTTTTTAGCTTGTGATATCCTCATTGGAATGAAATTGATTATGAATTGGAAAAGTGCTATCACTTTGAGGGGCAAAGTCATGGCCGATGCCCTTAGCAACAGAGGATTGTGCTATGAAGGTTTGGGTGACACCAAGGACTAAGAATTGGTATTATAGGAAAGGTGGCCTAGTGATTGGAGTTACCTGAGTATTGTTTGGAGTACCTTTCACAATCTTGGAATCAGTTTGACAAGTTACTTGGAGTAAGGTTAACAGGTATGCAATGTAAAGTGGGATCCTTATCAAGACAATGGAACTACATGAGGAAGTAAAGAAGAATCCAAAGACGAAGGGGGGTAGAATCTCCTAGTCAACGTCTTCCGAATCTTGGGGATGAGATTCATCTTAAGGGGGGTAGAATTGTAACACCCTAAAATTTGCTCTTTTTGAAAAAGATATAAATTGATTTAATTTTTGTACTTTGTGCTCATAAAAACCTAGGAAAATAAATTTTTTCATTAATTTAAGATTCATCTTAAGGAGTAGCAACATGGTTGTGCATGCATGCTAGTGCATTTGATTTATTTGGTTGAGTGGTTTGAATCAAGATTCAAGATGGTCAGAATTGCATTTGGAAATAAATTTGAAAATGGCTTTGAAGTAAAAGAAAAGAAAGATAAATGAGAATTGGAAAATAAAAGAGTTTTAAAAGTGCAAAGTTTATTTTTGAAAACCTACCAAAAGTTATATCCTATTTTGAATTGAAAGTATATTTGAAACTCTATTTGAATTTGCATTGGTTCATAATTGAATTTGGTTTTGAAAACAAAATAGAAAAATGATTTGGAAAAAAAAACACTCCCTCTCCTTCTCAGGCCGACAGCCAGCTACACCTGTTTCCCCCTCTCTCTTGGCTCTGGCCTGAAGCAGCCCTGAGGCCCAGCTCCCCGCTACCTAATTCCCATAGGCCCAGCTCCCTGGCCTAGCAAGCCAACCATGCAGGCCGCCCTCTTCTCTCTCTCTTCTGTCACTGACAAGCCAGGTCCACATGTCAGCACCTTCCCCTATTTCAAATCGTCTTCTACTTGGATTCTCTCCAACCATGAGTCTACTGTCGCCCCGCTTCTCGCCCGATTGACGTGCGACCCACACCGCGCTGCCCATAAATAGTAGCCAAAGCTCGCATCGCCTTCCCCAAACCCTAGACGCAAGCCACTACCTCACCTTGAGCCGTAGCAGCCATAGCTCCACACGCCGCATGCCGTCAGAGATCCGCCGCCGTGGGACTCGCTACTCCGCTGCCTCTCCGTCTCCGAGATTGCCTTGCCAAGCTTCTACGCGAGGTAAGAAAGCCTCCGGTACCCACCTTTTCTTCTCTCTCGCTCTCTTTCCTTCTAGTGTCACTGCCGTAGGTATGCCAGTGAGCCTGAGCCGCTGTTTTGAGTGTTGCTTCATCACCAAGACACCACAGTCCCCTCTGACCCCTCCATCGCATTCGCCTTCTTCTCCTCTTGCTTCTCGAGTTTTTCTCAAGCCAAAGGGTGGTCAAAATGCTTAGAATGAGGAGTGCCGGTGAGCTTCGGCTACCTCCATTCCCCAATTTGATCTGCACTGCCCGATCTGGGATCAACGACCTAGATTAGAAGATACTGATTCAACTGGCTTATTTGCTAAAGAGACCCTCAGTTTTTGGATAATTTAACCCACTGTCCCTGATGTTTTTCTAAAGAGGCCTTGCCCTTTCTCCTATTAGTGCTCGCGGTCCACTGGCAGATTTAAAAATCAGATTTTATTTATTTCAATTCAAAAATTAAGTTTCATCTATTTACAAAATTGCCACTACCTTCTGTAGGCCATATCTTCTCCGTTTTAACTCCGATTTGACCCATTCAAGTTGCGTTAGATTCGTAGTTGTGTAATCTACATATTTATTCTACTATTAAATATATTTTCAACTATTTAAATTCGAGGTTAGATTTAATCTATTATTTTATTAAAGGAAATCTTGTTTAATTCATAACTTTTTCGTTATAGCTCTAATTAGAGTGCTTTTCACGTCTGTGTGTTCGTAGCAAGACATAGATTCATTTTACAAACTTTTCATCTTGATTTTATATTTGGTGTATTATTCTAATTTAGATCTATCATTTTCTTTGTGTATGATTGCATGGATGCTTATGTGGTGCTTTATGATCATGTCCAGTCGGTGAGCTTTGCGTTAGTGATATAAAAGAAGTGGGTGATCCAGAAGAAGTTCTTTGGATGTTACAATTCAATAGAAGAAGGATCCGAGTTTAAGGCAAGTATAGCATGGGATCTTCCTTGTTGTCCTATACACCTTTAGTCATTTAATTCATACTGCATGTATCTACCTTGACTGCCACTATGGATTTCCTAGTGCTTTGTTACCATGTGCCATGTTACCTATGGGGTATTGCATTGGGTAGTATGATGCTAGTGCTCAATTAAAGACCATGATCTTGTAACTTGACTAATGATATATGCAATAAACATTAAAAGATGCTTTTTAGCAACATGGAACAAGGGGGCTAGAGCATTGGGCTATTTTATGGTGCTCTAGATTCCTCTCCCTAGGGACTTATCTGTAAGTGATCATCTGGGACTTATAGTACAACTATGAGGGCTACATGGCTCTAGCTTTAGCTTCGTACGAGGACCTTTTCTAGCTTGTTAGAGGTTACCTTTATTGGCGTAAGAATGGCTTGCCGAACTGGGTATAGGACAGCCTCTGTCCCCTTGTGTATAAGCTGCGTGTCATTGTGCCATCAGGAAGGTGGGTTCCTACATCTGTTTGCCCTAACTTATTAGATGAACCTTTGAAAGGCTTCATAGTGAACCCTGCCGACCTTCCTTGGAAGTGGTTCAAGAGATTAGGTACCATGGGCGAAAGGGTAAATCACGACTCATAGTGAAAGTGTATAATCTCTATAGAGTGCAAAACTAGTATATCAGCCGTGCTCATGGTCACAAGCAGCCTTGGAACCCTTACGAAATAGATGATGAACACTGATGATACGGATGATGATGCTCATTAATGATTACTGTTTATGCTATTCATTAATTCATTATTCATGTTTACCTGATCATGTGTTTATATGGGCTTGTGAATGAACTTGTTGCCACCCAATTCCTAAAAGATGACTCATTAAAAGCTAATCGTAGTTAAACCAGTATTAGCCTTTGGAGCCTCATGAACCCCATGTTATATTTGTTGAGTAAAGCATGTACTTATGCTTGCTTTATTTTTAACGTATTTGGAAAAAAAATCCTGGATGGGTACCAGATTGCTAGAGTTTGGAGGAATTAGGCTTGTGATCAACCAGTCAGTTGTCCCTATGGAAGTGGAGTCTTCACCTAAAGATTAGAGTTGTCTTTCCATTGTCTATACTCTGAGGTTGTACTCTTTATACCAATATGCTATGTAATAAGCATTGTCTTGTGATATTACCCTTATTTGTAGCTATATGTGAGATTTGACTTCCTGGGCTCACATATGGTGTGTATCTGGTTTTGTTCTTAAAACCAGGTGCTACACTCACCCCTAAAAATAGATTTTGATGAGACATTGATTGTGGGCATAGAGGGGAGAGGATAGGAATGGCTTTTATATGAATTGATTCTCAATCTATGAGTTTGCTTGATATTTCATCCTTGAATTTTCCCTGATGTCTCATATAGGAATTCGAGGCATGAGATGATGTTGAATTGGGAGGCTCTAAGGTGTTCCCAAGATCATCATCAAGGAAAAGGTCATCCTTGAATTCAAAGGGACATGTAGAAGGATGAGGTTCATCATCCCTAGAAGTGTGTCATGTTCCCTTAATGGGAGGTTCTTTGGCAACCAGATCATGAGAAGGATTCAAAGGTATTTCGGATTTGGTTGTGTATGCCTAATCTTGTTGGTCGGGGCTAGACTCAATTGTTTCTTCAGGAAACTCATCATAAATGCTAGTGTAAGGGGTGTTTTCAACGATTTTCTCAAGAATGGCTTTCCCCTCACTAATGGAGTTGTGAGTGAACAAGCCTCCTGAAGATAGGTCGAGTTGGAGAGCAGCTTCCTTGCTAAGACTAAGATGAAAGTGGTAAAGAAAGACATGGTTGGGCAAGGAAATGTTTGGATTGGTATTTATAAGGCTCAAGAACCTAGCCCAAGCTGCTCCAAGAGTCTCCATCTCCTTCTGTTGGAAGGTAAGAAATTCTATTCGAAGGATAGCAATTTGAGAAAGAGGGAAGAAAGCAAGACAAAATTTGTCTCAAAGTTCATCCCAATTTCCATGTACGCCTCCTATGGTATGAGCATACCATTGTTTTGCTCTTCCCAAAAGGGAGAATGGAAATAATTTCCATTTAATGGTCTCTTGTGTCAGGCTAGGAAAAATTAGGCAAGAGCACAATTGCTCAAATTGCTGAAGGTGGGTGTATGGATTTTTGTCTTTTTGCCTAGAGAAGGGTTGCTCCTGAACCATGGCTATCAAAGCAGGGTGAAGCTCATAGCCATTTGTAAGAATGGGATGTGATGATGGTGGTGGCTCCAACAATTCACCCTTTGGAGTGGAGTATTTAAATATAGGAGTGGAATCCATGTGGTAGGGATGGTGGTGGTGGTGGGGGTAAGGTACATGTGGTGGTGGTAAAAAAGAAAAAAAATACACGAACGACTTGGTTTGATTCAAGAACAACTACCGTTCCCCGGCAACAGCACTAGTAAGCTTGTTATTATTTGTTAACACAAACAGATAAATCCGCAAGCGTACGGATACCACTATAGCTTTCACCCGGAGTCTTCCTAGGTATCGATTTCCACGGGGAATGAGAAGTGTACTAGAAAGGATCAAGGTCGTCCAAGGTAAAAGTGTTTTTGTGGGTAGAGAAGGGTTTTCTAAGGTTTTCCCATGATAACTAGATAACCAAGGTTCAAACTTAATTACTAAACTCCCTTACTTCGGAGCAACAATACCTTTCTGATCCTCGAAAAGACTAGGAAGGGGTGATCAGGGTCAGGCTACCAAAAAGCTCTACAAAAACACCAATCCTAACATGGTGTATTACAAAGGCCTGGTCAGAGCTATCACCTCTGGGGCTACAATAGCTATTCCGTGGGTTGGGCGCAAACTTAGGTAAATAGTAGCCTCGACACCACATCTACGCTAACGATTACTACTCTACTCCAGATCTTAAGACTAGAGCACTCGGTCGAGCAGAGATCCTGTAAGCAAAGTAAAGTAAGCAACGAACTTGATCAAATAGAAATCTTGGAATTACCAAAAGTTAAATCTAGAGGCTACATAGGACGAGTCGACTCCATAGAGATACAAAGTTGAGGAGGATCCGACAGACCCGGCTCCTCCTTGGCTCTTTCCTCACCTCTCTACCTATTTTCTATTACATCTAGGTGTGAAGCACCTAGAGGGACACTACCACTAAAAGTATGAAGAGTGAAGCTTAAGTGAGAGGTGTGTGTTGGAGAGGGGGCTCTCCCTCCTATTTATACTAGTTGTAGGTTGGTGTGGAGGACTATTATTGGAAGACCCGCATGCAACCACCATGGATAGGCCACCAGAGAGCACCACATGGCAGCTGGAGGTGAGAGGTGTGAAGGAGGGGCCGGCTGCCCCGTAGGATTGGCCGCTCCCTGATGGAGCCTGCATGCAACCCCCTTTTGCATGGCGGTTCCTTGTTGGGCTTGGGCTGCATCCATGTGGGTTTGGCACGCAGATGTGATAGGTTGGTCGCCTTCTCCTTTATTCTTTGCGCTAATCTACTTTTACGCTTTGTCTAAATGCACACTTCGATTATTTTTCCATGTTTTCTGGATATATCCTCCTACAATTGAATAATCACCAAAACTCATGGAATTTGTTAGTTATAGACCCTAATACTAAGTTTGGTATTTATATGGGAGGATTTTATGCAAGAATTAGTGGTTATTTTTAGGCATTAAGGACCACCAACAATAGCCTATAAGCATCGCACCAAGCAACGCAATGAGGCTATACAACGCTATAACACTGCTATGAAGGATTATGAGGATGAACTTGCCTATAGACATATGGAAGATGAGGCTGAGCAAGATTGTGCCTCCAATGCTAAGAATCTGCACAATGTCAATCAAGAACACGAACGAGCTTGTTAGGGAATCTGACGCAATTGGGAACCAGAGTTCATTCAAGTTGCTGTACCACTCCATATCAAAACATACTAGCTATGGAAAACACTATTGCTACCAAGTCTAATATGCACCCAGATAATGAAAGGCTCAAAGTTTTCCTGCAATCCACCCTCTTATAGCTCAATGGGTGCACTACAGCTTCCATGCATAACCTAGCAAGGCCAAATCCCACCATGCTAGATCAGGGGCATCCTACATCTCAGCAATGTGGGAGCCAAGCTAACTAGAGCCAAATTCAGTAGCAGGGGTAGTCGTAATAACCCTCACCTCCATCCGGGTGATCTCCGCAATCATTAAAGCCACAGAGAAGGTGGGGTAGAGTTGGCTTACAGGGGTGGTCCTGTTAATGATGGCTTTCCTTACTTCTCTAATAGGCTCAAAGTAGTCTAGCTTCCTCACAAATTTAAACCTTCCAATTATTCCAAGTGATCTGGTAGGAGGAGCCGGTGATGTTAAGGCTCTCTTCTTCCCAATGGAACTGGAAATAGTCCTGCTATAATGGTTCAACAAGCTCTGCCCTGGGTCGATAGATAGCTAGGAGGATCTCAAGACCATGTTTGCAAAAAAATTTGAAGGAGTGCTCACCCACCCTAGTACTCAAAACAAGCTCAGAAATTGCAAGCAGAAGGCCAACGAGTCGCTCCAAGAGTATTACCGGTGCTTTTCTAAGAAGCGTTTTACTATCTCTAACGTCTCCAACTATGATGTGATTGAATTTTTCTTAGATGGAATTTTGGAACACTGGCAGTACTAGGAATTCTGCAGGAATTGGCTATGGAACATTGATGATTTCCATCATCACATCCAGAACCTGATTAATTCTGAGGAACACGTGAGAAATCAATTACATGGTCACCAAGGCAACCACAATAATAATTAGTAGAGTCCTCAAAGGGGATTGTAGAATCATTAGGGTACAAGTAGGGTTATCAACCCCATTAGCAGTCAGGTCAAAAGTAGGGTGCTGACAATACTATTGCTTCTATGCAACCCCCCAACAAAGACAATAGGCCTCAAACCTTTGAAGATCTCCTCCATATGTGGTGCCGTTCAACCCAAATAATAATCACACTACTACTCAGTGCAATTAGCTCAAGAAGTGCGGCTTTTTGCCTCCAAAGCAGACAAGGGCAAGGCCAAGCTAGATCAAAATAACGATAAGGACAAGAACAATAAGGATCGGGATGAGCAAGACGTCAACAATTTTTAGCACCCCAAGGGGACGGTAAATGACATCTTTGGTCGAGTAACTACAATAGCCTCTAAGACACATAAGAAGCTCATTGTTGACACCTATGGTGGTACATAGAGACAAAATCCGCAAGCGCATGGGTATTGAAGTAGTTTTCACCCGGAGTATTATCGAGTATCGTATCCATAGGAAACGTGTGTGTGTGTTGTCTACCAATTAGTTTGTACAGGGATAGCAATCAAGGTTTAAGATATGAGTATAGTGGATTCCTATGGTTATGACCCTATGTAAAGCAAGGCTTATGATTCTAGTGTTCACTTTGGGATGCCACTTAGACGGTAAAGCACCACTAATGGATAACTCTACCGACGTGACTATTGTCCTACTAATTTAAGAACCTACTTAATTCAACATGGACTACAAAGGATAGATGGGCTATCACCTACTGCTGCTACCACACAACCATGAAGCAGGGAGCAAGCATAGGTAGCCGATAGCCTAAGCATCATGCTTATGCTAATGATTACTACTCTAATCCAGAGATCAAGGACTAGAGCACTCAAAAGAACTGTGAACCCGTGAACAAAAGAGCACAAAACTTACTTTAGACATAAATCAATTACCAGAGGTATCTCAGATGTAGACTTGGAGAAGCCTAGATCCACCAAAGTACAAGCCATAGAGGTAGCACCGATAGGCCTGTACCTCCTAACTCCTCCCTCACTCTCTAACTCACTATTTTCTAGGTACAACACTAGATCCTATAGAGGACTAATCTTCTCTTGAGAGCTGGCTCTAATCCTGATGAGAAGGATATGAATTAGGGTTTTAGGATGATCTCAAGGAGGGAGGTAGGGGCTGCTATATATAGGCTGGAGCATTAATTCTAGACCTTTGGATCAAACTGACTTGAAAGGACGGCAAATATGCAATCTAGGAGGCGATGGAGAACCAACATTCATAGGGGATGCTGACCTATGGGTCTGACAGGCCGACTAGCCTATAGGTGGGGCTAGCCGGCCACCCTGTCAGTGTCTTGGCCCGATCTTCCGATGATGGTACCATCGTGGAAAATTATGATTTGCTTTGATGAATAGGTCCTCCTTGATGGTTTTCTAGATCAACCCTACTGAAAACACAGATTTACCAAAACTCATGGAATTTATTAGTTTAAACACCTAAACCTATGTTTGGTGATAGAATTAAGTATATATGCAGGATATATTGACGGTTTATGATTGATGTTAACTACCATCAACAAGCTCCCCCACATTTAACCTTTGCTAGTCCCTAAGCAAAGCTAAACTTGAACAATGGATCCGGAGTTGCATCAATGTTTTCACTCCTCAAAAGTACATATGCGTTCAAACAAGAATTCTCCTCTAAATTAGAATAAACCGATCTGACTTTCAAACTTACTCATATTACCTTCAACCATGGGGCTTCTTAGCCTTCACTTGGGTCTTGAGCAATTGAAAGATAGAACTATCAAGTCAAGCACTATGTCACAAGTTCTTTGTTCCACCATTGTTCCAGAGTTTTTGTAAGTTTTTAGAATAAAACTCAGAAATTCCATTGTATGACACTCTCAAGTCTCTCAATATATGTGGTATTTGTTGATCCTCACCAAGACAATAAAGATGTTATATTGTTTTCTCTTCCTACCAATAAGGCTTATGTGGAGTTTATAGGTAGGGAGAAAGCTAAAGCATACTTGCAATACATATATTGTAAAGTCAAACAATGGATCCAAAGGGAAATGAGTCATACAATCAAATCAAGATGTGCATATGTGTGGATATATGAGGTGGATATATGTGGTGGCTATCTTAATTCTACTATGCTACTTGAAAACATGTCTCTCTCTTGAAACATGCAAATATTTTAGTGAGAGAACAGGGGCTATCTTATTCATCATCTTTTTTAGGCGGGCATCTGAGTATCCATTGTTTTAGATATCTCGGACACTTGTCCATTTTTTTCAACTCTTTTTTTTCTTTTTTTTATGAATAACTTTTGCATAGCCACATGCCTCTTTTCTGCAACAAAACTTTAGAGAGATAGCAACAAGAACTTGGAGCATTTATTTTCACCAGAAACCTAACAGGCATGTTTTTGTGTTCACTCCTAGTGTAGGAGTAGAACATTTTTGGGTGGATCTAGATGGAAGGCATGTTTTTGCGCCTACCCCCAGTGTAGGAGTAGTGCATATGTGAGTGGTGTGTACGTGATCTTGATTTTAAAAGCATGACAAATCTCTCATAAGGGTCAACAAAGCTTGACAAAACTGAATGCAAAAACAAGCAGCATACATGGGGAAGTTTTCCTAGCCTAAATAACTTGTATGGATCTGATGGGAATTTCAGGTTTATCAAATAGGAACTCATCATACCATTTTTGTGTGTTTTCAAAAGATAAATCTCTAGAACTTTAGTGTCACTTGGAACAAGATAAACAGTAGCTCAGACCTTCTCATATCATGTCCTTTAATTACCTAGACTTAGATCAAGCATATGCTACCCACGAGTTTCAAGTTCAGAGTAAATCCTTATATCAAAACAATTTTATCCAAAACTCAAGAGAATTCAAAGCTGAAATCTAGGTACTTGAAAGGAATTACAACAGAGCAACCATTCATCATTTCCATTTTAAGAGATCGTCCTCAAAGTCTTTATTATTTATTTAGCTCTTAACTAGAAATACTTTTTTTATTTTGTTTTCATTTTTTTACCACTATAGGGATAACTATTTATTTTGGTTTTAGTTTGTAGTTTTTTTAACTAGAATAAAGGGAAAGAATACTTACCTGGATACACGGGGGTGCTTCTCCCCTAAGCTAGTTGATGGTAAACCTAGCCGAGGACGAAGTGTAAGGCTAGCAGACCTAAGATAGGTCGGCCTACCTTTCTTGTGGTTCCTTTGCTTGGAAGGTTTGCCTCCCCCACACTTGAATTTTGTTACCTTGCATAAACAACATCCTGGTAATACTTTATTCGAATGTATAGATAGCTTAGCAGGTAAACATGGTTTTTTAAGTTTTTTCATAGAGTAAGGAAGAAGAGCTGAATTGAAAATGTTATTTAAATTCTATAAACTTAATTATATCTGATTCTTCTTCTAGCAATTGTGTGTCATGGAAAACTTTTAAACAATGACCATTTACCTTGAAAAGCATACCTTTGTCATTTTGAAGTGTGACTGCTCCATGAGACGATGTGCTAATTACCTTGTAAGGTCCTTCCCATTTGCTTCGTAGTTTGCCATGTCCAAAACAACTTTACTCTGGAGTTGAAAAGCAACACCTTGTCACCCGGTTTGAATTCCTTCTTTTTCAATATTTTATCATGCCACCTTTTCGTCCTCTCTTTGTAGAGTTTTGCATTATGATATCCCTTTTCTCGTCATTCCTCTAGCTCAGAGAGTTCCATTTTTCTCTTCTTTCCACCTGCTTCAAAGTCCATGTTCCATCTTTTTATAGCCCAATGAGCTTTGAATTCCAACTTGATAGGTAGGTGACATGTCTTCTTGTAGACAAGTTGTTATGGTGACATTCCAAGAGGTGTTTTGTAAGCTACTCTATAAGCCCATAGTGCTCCGTGTAACTTATCTTTCCATGTTGTTCCCATCTCATTAACAGTCTTCTGCCGAATATTCTTGATTTGCTTGTTTGACATTTCAGCTTGTCCGCTAGTTTGAGGATGATATGGTGTTGCGATGTCATGATAGACCCCATGATCGGATAAGAAGCGTCAAAACTTTTAATCAATGAAGTGAGGACCTCTGTCGCTAATTACCTTGCGTGAAAATTTGAAGCGTGGAAAGATAGTCTTAGAAAACATCCTCTTGGCATTATTGGAATCTGCAGCTCAACATGGTAAAGCTTCAAACCATTTTATGACATAGTTGACTGCCTTTCGGATGTATTCGTACTGCTGGGATTTTGGAAATGGTCCCATGTAGTCGATTCCCCAGACATCAAAGAGTTCTAACTGGAGGTTGATGGTGAGTGGCATAGTGTCTTTTGCATTGATATTCCCATGTTTCTGACATGGGGTACACCTTCATATAAATTCTTTGGTGTCATCGTACATGGTTGGCTAGAAGAATCCACTTTGCCAGATCTTAGCATTAGTGCAAAATGCCCCATAATGTCCTCCATATGGTGATGAGTGGCATATTTTAATAACCTTGGTTGCTTCCTCAGCTGGAACACACCTCCTAAGCAGTCCATCAACGCAAACTTGGAAGAGATACGGTTCATCCCATAGGTGGAGGCGACTTTCATGGATGAGCTTCCTCTTACTCTCTCTTGGTGGTACATAACCTGCAACCATAAAATTAACAATATTTACACGGGTCGGATCCTCCAACTTTTAGAAGCATGTTGTCCCATAGAAAATTGTAGATGGGTAGCTCCTGTGGATTCTCAAACTGCATTCTTGACAAGTGATCCACTATAGAATTTTCTATTCCTTTCTTATCTTTAATTTCTAAATCAAATTCTTAAAGCAAAAGGATCCATCTTATAAGCCGGGCTTAGCATCTTTCTTAGCAAGGAGATATTTAAGAGCAGCATGATCAGTATAAACAACTTTGGCTCCTACTAAGTAAGACCTAAACTTATCAACAACAAAAACAACAGCCAAGAGCTCTTTTTCAGTTGTTGCATAATTAAGTTGAGGTCCTAACAGAGTTTTACTAGCATAAGAAATTGCATGATGCTTTCTATCTTTCATTTGACCCAAAACTGCCCCCACAACATAATCGCTAGCATCACACATGATTTCAAAAGGCAGCGACCAATCAGGGGGTTGAATGATTGGTGCAGAGATGAGTGCTTTCTTAAGGATTTAAAAAGCATTTAAACACTCATCATCAAACTCAAAGGGAGCATCATTGGCTAAGAAACTTGTATGGGCCCTAGCAATATTAGAAAAATCTTTTATAAAATAGTGATAGAACCCTGCATGACCAAGGAAACTTCATAGCCCTTTGACATTTGTGAGTGGAGGTAACTATTCTATTACTTCTATCTTAGCTTGGTCTACCTCTATCCCACATTTGGACACCAAGTGTCCAAGCACTATGCCTTCTCTAACCAAGAAATGACATTTTTCTCAATTTAAGAACAAGTGCTTTTCCTCACATCTTTGCAAAACTTTGTCTAAATTTTCTAAGCAATCATTAAAAGTTTTTCCATAAATAGAAAAATCATCTATAAACACTTCCATGATTTCTTCTATCATATCAGAAAAATAGACATCATGCACCATTGGAATGAAGCTGGAGCGTTGCATAGTCTGAAAGACATCCTACGATAAGCATATGTTCCATAGGGACATGTAAAAGTAGTTTTGCTTTGGTCATCAGGATGGATCAAGATTTGATGATAGCCAGAATACCCATCAAGGAAACAAAAGAAAGAATGCTTTGCAAGTCGTTGTAACATCTCATCGATGAAGGGTAATGAAAAGTGATCTTTATTTGTTGCCTTGTTAAGTTTTTGGTAATAAATACACATCCGCCATCCTATGACAATTCGTTGTGGGATTAATTGTAACAGAACTACCCAATTTATACAAGATCAAGTACAGCTGTCCCCGGTAACACATTGACATGCGCATACTTTCACTTATATAAACCCGGTAGTCCACCAAGTGTCACGAAGGACCTCGGTAAATCACCATTACAACCAAGATCCCATGATTAAGCAAATACACATCACATACATAGAGTTGCAGCGGAAATAATATTACAAATGGGTTCATAAATAATAGTACAAGTTTTGGTTTCAAATCCAGTTAAGGAAAAACATAGCTTTTAAATGATTACATTAATATATGTTCCGAATACATTGCTAGCATAAGTGACCTCCTCTAATAGAATCATATAGATGAGAAATAAATATAGAGTTAGCGAGCCCACCGGTGGTTAGCCACCATCTTCAGCAGGCCAAGAACTTCACCTGCAACATGGTGGGATAAACCCTTAGTACAAGAAGGTACTCAGCTAGACTTACCCGTCATAAACCAAGAATAAAGTGACACCAAGGAGTATGCAAGGCTTTATCAGTGGAGTTAGCTTGACAACATTTTTGCATAAAAGCTTAAGTAACATAACTCGAAGATTTAATATCTTTAGCTTCAAATTGAATACCTATTCAATTAAGCATCTCTAGATTAGCACTTGTACTAGAGCAATCATGTGATTAAGCTAACAAGCATTAGTAACCATATCTGGTGTATTAATTTGAGCATCATCATAACCATCAAGTTCTATCAATTAATGCTACGTTGCCGCTGCTCAGTCAAGTTCTCACTATCCAGGAGAGACTGTGACTTGAATCGATTCCAACCAGCTGGGGAGTTATTCCAAACACAAACCCAGACATACTAGTGCCAAGGTAGTCTTAGGTCACCTTAGGTACAACTCAGGTACAGTCGCTGGTTCGAGCAGCGCTGCACCCTCAGGGATAATACCAGTTTGCCAGGAAGTTTAGGCCTGGCCTACCCTTGGACTCATGCCACAGGCTCCTCACACATCCCTACTTCCTCCAATGTGCGCACTTTCACTTACCGGGTCCCGACCTAAGTTGAGCTACTCGACTTCGTGGTCGGAATGACTTATCTGGCCAACTAAGTGCTAGGCATGCGTTCAACATGACATGAGGATGTACAACAAATAGGTCCTTAACCGACATAGACGGGGATAAATAGGCACCAAGACCTCCATGCCTTGTTGCTTCTCTATCATAAATTCTGCCTAGTCTCCTTTTATTCATCAACACATGGTTATTTCCATGATAGAAATTATAGCCAACCGTGACCAGATATATACCTATATCTTGCAGGTGACAGTAAATCACCCGACTTCTACCAGACTAAGCATGGCTAAGCATATATTCAACCCTGGACCTACATAGGATTCAAGATGTATTTGCCTAGACACGGAAAGTATATGCAGCAAATGTTTCTAATCAGCTCCGATAACCTAATGCGTCAAACATAAAGGACATAAGTGATATTTGTAAAAACATAGGAGGCTTAGAATGCTTTGAGGCTTTCCTAGGATCCAACACTAGGTTAGTGTTTGTTAGACGACACTCGCTTGGTGAGCATCTCCCATCTCGGCACTTGCTTAATCCTTCCATCTTCTGGATGGATTCACCAAACTCCATCTTCAGGTTCGACTCCAACATCACGTCCTTCACGTGGTGCATCTAGCGTACCTAGATGAGATGCAACAATGCAAGTGCATGAATGCAAAGAATGGCAATATGAGATGCCTCACATAAAAGTATTCAAGATGAGCACAAGGTTACACCAAACATATATAAGCACTCCACGTTACTTAATTAAACATCCCACAACCTATCATGCTAGGATAGCAAGGAAGGTAGCACCAAGCATGACATAAGTTTCACAAGGTTTTAGGTATATTAACTTAACACCATCAAAGGCATGAGCCACACATAGCAACACACAAAGCAAAGCAAGGTGAAGCAAACAATTTTTGGTACAAACACAGATTCTGAACTGTAGCACCACAGTCATTTTCTTAATCATACCTAGAGTTCTAAACATGAAAAAGTGTCATTAAAGACATTATGGAAAGCTAATGAAATTTTCTAAAACTTTATTATTAACACCAAAAGCTGATTCAACAAATAACAAGGTCAAAATTCATCATCAAGCAGAGCTTATACAACTAAGGACAGAAAACTGATATTTACTTCAGAAATGCATATCTCAAGTTATATTCATCCAACAAACATGATCCTTAACTTTATAGAAATATCATTAAGTTATATATAACTTTCTTATAATCATCTTAAGATGATTCTATAGCTAACAAGGCTAAACAACACCAAGAAGGCATCTCTGTCCAGATTTAGATAGAAATCTGCCATTCCAATTTAAACAGCTATAACTGGAGTTCTAGACCACCAAAAAGGGTGTTCTCTAACATTTTGGAAAACTTAGGCAAAGAACTACAACTCTCCCATTATCACCAAGACATAATTCCATGATTAAATAAGTCAAACAATACAATCATTCAGATCTATTTAGAGGACATGCAAAACCCAACAGCAAACTTCTAAAATCTATAACTCCTAAACCATCAGGCCTAAAATCATGGAACTTTAGGACAACCACGATAAGGAAATTGTGTACAACTTTTGTATTCAACATATCTATAGAAAATATTATTTGCATCACGAAAATATCACCACCACAAAACTATACATGCAGCCATAACAACAGAGATACAACTATATGCATTTACCATTTAGGTTGTTAACAACTAACATTTTGTTACTACATATATGCACCTCCATGCAACTCCTAACTATAACCAAGTAATCACATTACCTAGCACCAATTATTAGAAGTATTACATGGCATAAACACAAGCATCTACTAACAAACTTTCATTAGCTTTTCTTTATATAAAAACCTATATATTAATTATAGGTGATGTTGCAAACATCACATTTGGATCTCAAAACATGTAAGAGCAAGATAAATCTAAACTCAACATTTTCTATAAGCATATAGCCATATTATGTATCAACATGACATAACAACATCATGCAAAGGTTGTGGAACCACATTTTACATTTTTATATACTTATAATATTTATAAACCATTTAATTAGCATTAAACAAGTTAAATCAATAACTCAATTATATTTCATCCAATGAATATGAAATTTTTACCACAGCACACATGTGACATCAGCAGACTACCATAAAAATTTCACAGCAACTGGAGTACCATAACTTTAGATATGAGAATAACAAGCAAAACAAGCTAAAATTGCCTATTTAACAAGACTAAATCAAAACATTATAAAAACAGTACACAACTAGCATGTTTAATCTTTTTATTAGCTATAGCATGTCATTGCAAGATTAACACAACTAGAATTATCATTTTTGGACCTCTATAACTCAAGATATGCATCTGTCCAACTTAGAAGCATTTTTAAAAGCACTTTACAAGAATAAATAAGAACAATAGAAACTTTCTACTAACAAATATCATATTATGACTCCACTGCATAGATCTACTCTGAAGTATTCCAAAAAGTCCTCATTTGCTATTTTACGATTTTTCTACAATTTATTATCATTTTCCAAAGTTTTAGCCAAATAAAAGCAATAAAGGAAAACACATTTGCACCGAGGACCCTAACTTTCCACTAAAACTGATTCCAGCAAATAGGTGCTTCTAGGTACCATTCACATGAGTCATAGGTTCTTCTCTTAACCCCCTGCACTTGCTTCTATTTGAGCACGATGTCCTTCTTCTTTAACTCGAGCAGAGCAGAGGTGATGGCTGGAGCTCACGGTTCTGGCCGGCAAGGGTGGCGCCGACGGTGATGAAGTGGAGGGGGAGCCGTTGGGGTCCCACATGCAGCCTAGAAAGGTGGTGGTCAGCCAGGGGTAGCCCTAGTTCAGACTAGCCGTGGGTCATGGTGATAGCCCGGCGGAGAGGAGCAGTGGTGGCGAACAAGGAAGCTGCGGCGGTGTCGGAATGGCGGGGAAGGTTCCATGGGCCTACGCGCAACCGTAGAAGGTGGCAGCTTTCCCAAAGGTGGCTCATGGCCACCTAGCCATGCACACACATGGTGCCTAGAGGCATAGCCTCGACGATGGCCATCTGTAGCGGCGATAGAGGCTGGAAGAAGGGGCGCGTCGGGGCAGCATGTGGTGGTGGAGGAGCTGGTCGGGTGGAGGGAAGATGGAGGAGGCAGGAGCAGCGGCAGTGCAGCAGCTCCACTCACCGACAAAGGCAGACATGGTGATTGAAATAGAGAGGGAAAGAGCGTGAAAGGGAGAGACAGAGAATGAGAGCGAGAGAGGAGAAAGGGAGGGTTCTCAACATCCCAAATCAACAAGCGTGGGCGAGGTGGCGCACTTGTGAGGGTGCGAGGGAGCCACACGGCCTATGGCACATGCACATGGTCAGATGACGGCGCTGCTCCTAAAGCTTTCAAGATAGCTCAAAAATCGATTGAATCGCCAAACTTTTCCTCTCTCTATTTCCCGATTTAGTGCTATAGCGGATCAAACTTCCTTACTAAGAGTTGTAGAACTATATGTGGTGAACAACTTTGCTTAAAGGATCTTGAGCTGGTTCGACATGGTTATGAAGATACAAGCCTCCAAAGTAGGTTATATGAAACTAGAAATTAAACTCGGTTAACGGTTGAATTCAAGAAACTTTTTGCTGTTTGTGCGACAACTTTTGAAAGTCCAAACGTGCTCCAAAAGTGATGAGACTTATTCTGTTGTTTTCTTCACTAAGTGTACTTCAACTCATATTAAGGAATCCAGTTGAGTTACCATATGAGTTTGGAAGATAAAAATTCACAAACATGTCAACTTGTTGTCAATCGAGGACTTGGATCTGAGAGCTCAAAAGGAGCACTGCATTCAAACTTGAGGCCACTGTTTGAGCCAATTAGGAGTTGAATTAGGTCTTAGTCCAAAAATAAAGTTTGTTGTACTCCACCAAAACTTCAACTTTTATTTAAGGTCAAACTTCATAACTTGTTTCCACACTATTATTTGACCTTGGTCAAGGTAGCATCACGATAAAGCTCAAATTGTCCTTTTTGATCCCTTGAAGCATTTTCTTGACATTTGCTCAACATGAACCCTTCATGACTTTTGTTCATGAGTTGAATTAGAATTGTTTGAGCAAGGTTGCAAGGTTTGGTCGACATCCCATATTTCCATTTACTAAATGAAGTAATTTAAGCAAAAATGTAACTTATCATTTCATGTGATTTTTTGGCCCTAAACTTCATGGAACTTTTCCACTGGTCAAGATGGATGCATGTTGATGTAATGTACATGAAATAAGCATGTTTAACATTACTCATGCTTAATCTTAACCATGGTCCACATGTAAACAAAGGTGTGTTGTCCAAGTTCAAGTTTGGACTCAATTTCACAGATTGGACCTCAACACCTTCATTATTACTTCCAAATTATGAACTAGGGATCATAATCATTGCTTGACATATCCTACTTACATCCAATTTCCACTGCTTAACTTGTGACTAACACCCGGGGTGTTACAACCCTCCCCCTTATGGGAATCTCACCCTGAGATTTCTGTGTGAAAGACTTTTAAGGGAAGAGAAGCATGCCATCCATTTTCTAATATCAGTGATAGCATTAGGCTACTTAACTTTGGAGAATCAGACAGACTAATTTGGTCAAGATAACTTTCTAATATTTGCTCTTTGTAGTAAATTTTGTCTGAAGAATTTCTTTCATTGACTTCCATGAAGCATTGTTACTTTGGGAGGAATCCAACACAGCACAACACTTAATTCTTGAGATACGGAAAGTACTATGGAGCATAAACTAACTACCCATAATATCTATTTCCCTAGTGAATATAGCATGGACCATGTGAACTTTGCACTAGACTGCAAGCTTCTGAAAGCTACTCATTACAATAGTTCCATGTTCATTCACAAAGTTCAAAAAGTAGTCCTCTACCAAAGTAGCTTGAATACAACTTGCCATAAGGGATGAGATCACATACGGGGTGAGCATCCTCTGAGGCTGTTGGAAACCAACTAACCAACAGAAAATATCTATGCTAGTCGAAATTGTTCAATCACGTAGATGCCAACCGATGGAAAACTACATAATGTTCCATGTGTGTAGTTCTCTTTCTCTAATGATAACACTGTATTATCTTAGTCCATTGAGTGAGCGGTCAATGTGATAGCTGACTCTATCGGCTCAGTGGTTTCGACGACCATTAGTTAAGGGGGTCCTCATATCCAAGCGGCAACAATTATCTGGGTTGAATCTGATGCAACCTCTTGGGTAAAAACACATGGAAGGTACCAAACGACAAGTACGCATTGGAAATCCTTGCTGAAGAAGGATGATAGCGAGGCATGGAGGACAACAAAGGTTGCAAGTATTCACCAACTAGAGAAATAGTATGCTACCAAGCAGGTTGAGCACAACTTGCCTTCATGGTGCAGTGGCACAGTAAGTTGGGTTGACTTGCACTGTAGCAAAACTAGCCTTGTTGGACTACATTTGACATTGAAGCTTCCTTTCTAATGTCAATCGACAACTCATAATCATAATCTGAAATCTGTTGTTTGGCACTTTTCAATTTGTTTCCGACTCGCAATGGCACAAATTGACTTGTAGAACACCTTGACTGCTCAACCATTATTGATATGGGAGGGCAAAAGCAAGGGACAAAGGTGTGCAAGGAGTCTTCTCTAGGGCATCTAAAGTATTATCTAATGGCAAAACATTGACCCTATTGCTAATCTTGGTATCAATTTCAAACACAATGTTTCTAATGTGAGGGATGATAGCAGTCAATGGAGAAATCACAGATTCTGTACACCTTGGTTTTCAGTTCATATCTCACAAACTACTACTCCATTGTGCATGAATTCTAGTAGGCGTATAGATCCAAGAGTCCTCTAACTACTGACCAAAATTCAGCTCAAACCGACATCGTTTGTCTATCCAAATGAATCATCTACCAATACTGCTCTATTCTGAAATTTTAGTGACCCAAACTGACAAAACATCTCTCAAGTCCAATGTTTTACTCAACCAATGCTCAATCCAACTTCAGACATCAAAGTACCCCAAGCGAAGAATGAGCTCACCAAGTTTTATGACGATCCAATCATGTTTGAGCCTTTAATCACCAGCTTAAGGATAACTAGTTTGGTACCATAAAATCTGGACAGATTTTCCGTTCTTCTTTTTCTTTGTATCACACATTGTGAAGTGTGTTCTGCACTCTCTAACTTTTTGTACAGAAGCAGTAGTAGCTTTCTCACTGAGGATGGAGGCTAGGGTTTTTCCTTACATGCCTCTTAGGAAACAAGCTCAACTATTAATTTAGACACCAACTCGACGATGCACAAGCACTTGATTTGTGGTTTATTTTTGCGAGGCACAATGTATACTCCATGTGGAGGGATAGTCCTACAAAGATAAGGGACCATTTCTAACTACCCTTCTATGCTTCATCCAATAGAGTCCTGAACAAATCCTTTGATAGCACCATATACATAATGATGCTGACCGAAACTAGGGACGTGCTTTCTCTAGCTCTGTACTTAGCTGATACAACATCTTGCACTACCCATGTGATTGTCCAAGATGGAATTAACTTGACAACACAGGGCCTAGAGAAGAAAGCAGTACTAGCATCACTGACTAGCTTTGTTGTTTCTTTACTTAACATTGTTCTGTGAGACCTAGCCTTCGTAGTTACCAAAGAGTCATTACCTAGCTAGAGATTAACCTTCCTACTGGTAACTAATTAGTTGTCTCTCAACACTTAAAAAACTTCAAAACTTCTTTTTGATGGCAACAATTGTAGTTGATGTGCAAATAGACAGTAACCATGGAAGTCAGCAGAAAAAGGGGTGACAACGAAGAAGGTCAATTTTTGTCTACATGATCCTTATGCACCTAAAGATTGAGAACTTGGACAGGAAACTCATGAGTACCAGGTGACCTATTACAGCACATAATATCTCCATCCATTGTCACTCGACTAATAATTTGTCCAATGCTACATGTTGTGTACCTTTCTGATCCAATGGGGATAACATAAGTTGCTCACTAGATGACCGATGTCATTATAGGGACAGTCAAGTAGAGTCACTTGTCTACCACCTCTTGTAGTCAGCTATTGTTTATGTCAGTGATTTGTTCCTCTAGGTTATCCTTTTTGCAACTTCAGAAGGAAACTCTACTACTTTTGGTCCGATATATGGATCTTCCGATTAGATATAGAGAGATAACCAAGGAAGAGCTGACGTGAAAATAACACATCAATGTAGTTCCATAATGGATCATGATTAGAAACCTCGATACTAGCACGCACCCAACAGCACAACCATGTGCCGGACGGCCAAAAGGAGGCCCTAGGTTCCATCGCGGCACCGTTAGTCATTAACCAAGACACAATTACCGAACACACAACCAAAGTGAACTTTCAAGTGGCATAGGTTGGGTTGTAAGAACAAGCACTATGAGCAAGCAAAGATAGTCACAAGGTTTGGAGTCAACATGGGGTGGTCAAAGGTAAAGACATGGCACATGAGAAACATAGATTAACTAATGCAGACAACTAAGCGCGAGACTCTTGCTTAAATTTCCATGCATATCTAGCTTCCACCAATAGAGATCTCTAGAGAAAAGACTTACATGGGATTTGGTCTTGTTGGGCAGCAACATGAGATCAAGACCAATAAACATTCTGAGACTTGAGAGAGTTGGAGATTAAACAAGCGATTTTCGAGGAACAGAGTCGATACACTGACTCGGGATTCAGTTGATAAAGCAATGAAATGATTTGCAAGGAAAAGACTCCGAGCTTTAGGCAGCGAGAGGTCAGCATTGCACCGAATCACCTTTAGGATAAGGGCAGAGATGTCCGACAAGGATTTTTGGGCAGGGTCTTCACACATAGGAGCAAGACATCCATGACATATGCAAGTGTTTAAGGGAACCAAGCTTGGACTCATGAGTCAAGCAAAAGCATGGATACACAAACATTCAAAGGTTAATAATCACATATACAGGCTCAAGCTCCTAAGCAAAGGGAATCTACTAGGAGACAATCATGAGATTAACGTAACTTGAGTGCGGTTCTAGGATAAGGCTCTTCGACACTCTATGCTTACCAAGGGCAAAAAGGGTTACAACTATGGTACTACATAGATAATGAGCATCCACACATACATCATGGTCTTAAGCAAGCATTTCAAAACACTCAATCCAAATAGCTTAAGTGACTATTACTAAGCACAAAGCTCAGACATAACAAGCAGTCACCTACAGCAACACCATTACACATATTATGCAAAACATGATGGTAAGGTACTGTTATCTTTTATTTCCTTTTCACTGAGTTGGTGGATAACTCTTCAAAACATGTTTTACTTACATTTAGCAAATTAGTTTTCAGTCATGCACAACATGACCATATGGTTACAACAAGTTATCCATTAATAGAACAAGGGTGAGAGGAGCATGTTTATGCACAAGCAACAATCATGATGCATGCTTGTCCTATTTGTCCTCACGAAATTGCCATCCTAAGACGGCAATGACGTTCTACATCGGTGGCATAACACGTACTCTCTCGATATATAGCTAGTCGTTAGCTACATTCAATCTACGCATTCGTGGTTAGCGTACCTATAGAAGAATTTCATTACAGCCCAACCCCACAATTATATATGCAGAAATAAAAGTCTAGGCTCTAGGTTGCAAGCTAAATACTTCCATATATATATATATATATATATATATATATATATATATATATATATATATATATATATATATATATATATATATATATATATATATACCCATATATATATACTTCTATATCAAAGCTACCCGAAAGTAAATACGTCTATACATACATATAGAATATGCATATATATATCCATACCAAAGCTAACCCACAGTTAAATACTTCCATATATATATGAGATATATATACTTAAGTATCAAAACTACCTCTCCCCATTGACCATACGCTCACATCTTGCGGTCATGCCACTCATCAACTTACCTAGGCATAGAGGTATATTGATCCATACATCACCATTCAAGCGAATGGCATCCATACAATAGCACGCCATATGGATGAAGAAATAAAAATTACAATTAAGTAAATCCCCCATAGTTAGTATCAGTTTACTTAGCCACCTAGAAGTCCATAATTGGGCTTAACTAGAGGTTGTCGCTAGCATAGTTTTGCAAATTAGTTTTGACAAATTTGCCTGTAGCTAAGATTTTAGTCCAAATAGGCTTTTAAAATCAAAACTTTGTTTTTAAAACTACGTACATGACAATATTATGCTTAATCTTGCTCTAATGCCAGCTATGATAGAACCGCCCAATTTATACAAGATCAAATATGGCTATCCCCGCTAACATGTTGACACGTGCATCAAGTGATTAAGCTAACAAGCATTAGTAACCATATCCGGTGTATTAATTTGAGCATCATCATAACCAGCAAGTTCCATCAATTAATGCTACGTTGCCGCTGCTCAGTCAAGTTCTCACTATCCAGGAGAGACAGCGACTTGAATCGATTCCAACTAGCTGGGGAGTTATTCCTAACACAAACCCAAACATACCTAAGCCAAGGTAGTCTTAGGTCACCTTTGGTACAACTTAGATATAGTCATAGGTCCGAGTAGCGCCACACCCTCAGGGATACTACCAGTCTACTAGGAAGTTCAAGCCTGGCCTGCCCTTGGACTCACACCACTGGCTCCCCACACATCCTTACTTCCTCCAGTGTGCGCACTTTCACTTACTGGGTCCCGGCCTAAGTTGAGCTACTCGGCTGCGTAGTCAAAATGACTTATCTAGCCAACTAAGGGCTAGGCATGCATTCAACATGACATGAGGACGTACAGCGAATCGGTCCTTAACCGACACAAACAGGGATAAATAGGCACCAAGACCTTCATGCCTTGTTGCTTCTCTATCACAAATCCCACCTGGTCTCCTTTTATTCATCAACACATAGTTATTTTCATGATAACAATTATAGCCAACCGTGACCAGATATCTACCTATATCTTGCAGGTGATGGGACATCACCCGACTTCTACTAGACTAAGCATGGCTAAGCATATATTCGACCCTAGACCTACATAGAATTCAAGATGTATTTGTCTGGACAAGGAAAGTATATGAAGCAAGTGTTTCCAATAAACTCCTATAACCTGATGCATCAAACATAAAGGATGCAAGTGATATTTGTAAAAACATAGGAGGCTTAGAATGATCCAGGGCTTGCCTGGGATCCAACACTAGGTTAATGTTTATTAGACGACCCTCGCTTGGCGAGCATCTCCCATCTCGGAACTTGCTTAGTCCTTCCATCTTCTGGATGGATTCACCAAACTCTATCTTCGGGTTTAGCTCCAACATCACGTCCTTCACGTGGTGCATCTAGCGTACCTAGATGAGATGCAACAATGCAAGTGCATGAATGTGAAGAATGGCAATATGAGATGCCTCACATAAAAGTATTCAAGATGAGCACAAGGCTACACCAAACATAAATAAGCACTCCATGTTACTTAATTAAACATCCCACGACCTATCATGCTAGGATAGCAAGGAAGGTAGCACCAAGCATGACACAAGTTTCACAATGTTTTAGTTATATCAACTTAACACCATCAAAGGGATGAGCCACACTTAGCAACACACAAAGCAAAGCAAGGTGAAGCAAACAATTTTAGGTACAAACAAAGATTCTGAACAACAGCACTGCAGTCACTTGTTTTAATCATACCCAGAGTTCTAGGCATGAAAAAGTGTGATTCAAGACTTTTTGGAAAGATAATGAAATTGTATAAAACTTTGTTATTAATACCAAAAGCTGATTCTACAAATAACAAGGTCAAAATACATCATGAAGCAGAGCTTATACAACTAAGGACAGAAAACTGATATTATCTTCAGAAATACATCATGAAGCAGAGCTTATCCAACAAGCATGATCCTTAACTTTATAGAAAGATTATTAAGTTATATATAACTTTCTTATTATCATCTTAAGATGATTCTATAGCTAACAAGGCTAAACAACAGCAAGAAGGCATCTCTGTCTAGATTTGGATAGAAATCTATCATTCCACTTTGAATAGCTATAACTGGAGTTCTAGACCACCAAAAAGAGTGTTCTATAACATTTTAGAAAGCTTAGGAAAAGCACTACAACTCTCCCATTACCACCAAGACATAATTTCATGCTTAAATAAGTCAAACAATACAATCATTCAGATCTATTCAGAGGACATGCAAAACCTGACAGCAAACTTCTAAAATCTATAACTCCTAAACCATTAGGCCTAAAATCATATAATGAAATTATATACAACTTTTGTATTCAACATATCTATAGAAAACATGATTTGCATCACAAAAATATCACCACCACAAAAACTATACTTGCAACCATAACAACAGAGATACAACTATATGCATTTACCATTTAGGTTGTTAACAACAAACATTTTGTTGCTATATATATGCAGCTCCATGCAACTCCTAACTATAACCAAGCAATCACATTACCTAGCACCAATTATTTGAAGTATTACATGTCATAAACACAAGCATCTACTAACAAACTTTCATTAGCTTTTCTATATATAAAAACCTATATATTAATTATAGGTGATGTTGCAAACATCTCATTTGGATCTCAAATTTTTTATGTGAGATAGATGATGACAAAACATGATTACGATACAAATCTTACATTCTCAGGTTTTATAATTTAATTGCTATGAAAAAGACAAATTGCTATTGCATGAAAACATGTAAGAGCGAGATAAATAAAAAACTTGACATTTTCTGTAAACATATAGCCATATTATGTATCAACATGACATAACAACATCATGCAAAGGTTGTTTAACCACATTTTACATTTTTACATACTTATACTATTGATAAACCATTTAACAAGCATTAAACAAGTTAAATCAATAACTCAGTCATATTGCATCCAATGAATATGAAATTGTTATCAGCACACATGTGACATCAGAAGCCTGCCATAAAAATTTCACAGCAATTGGAGCTCTAGAACTTTAGATATGAGAATAACAAACAAAATAATCTAAAATTGCCTATTTAACAAGACTAAATCAAAACATTATAAAATAGTACACAATTAGCATGTTTAATATTTTTAATAGCTAGAACATGTCATCACAAGATTAACACAGCTAGAATTACCATTTTTGGACTTCTGTAACTCATGATGTGCATCTGTCCAACTTAGAAGCATTTTAAAATCACTTTACAAGAATAAATAAAAATAGTAGAAACTTTCTACTAACACATATCATATTATGACTTCGATGCATATATCTACTCTCAAGAATTCCAAAAAGTCCTCATTTGCTATTTTATAATTTTTCTATGATTTATTATAATTTTCCAAAGTTTCAGCCAAATAAAAGCAATAAAGGAAAACACATTTGCACCAAGGACCCTAACTTTCCACTAAAACGGATTCCAGCAAACAGGTCCTTCTAGGTACTATTCACATGAGTCATAGGTTCTTCACTTAACCCCCTGCACTTGGTTCTATTTGAGGGCGACATCCTTCTTCTTCAACTCGAGTAGAGTAGAGGAGATGGCCGAAGCTCGCGGTTCTGGTCGACAAGGGCGGTGCCAGCGGCGATGAAGTGGAGGGGGAGCCATAGGGGGCCCTTGAGCACCCTAGAAAGGCGGTGGTCAGCCAGGGATGGCCCCTATTTGGCCCATCCATGGGCCATGGCGGTAGCCCGATGGAGAGGAGCAGTGGTGGCGAAGAAGGAGGCCGCTACGGCGGTGGAATGGCGAAGAAGGTTTCGTGGGCCTATGCGCACCCATGGAAGGTGGCAGCTTTCCCAGAGGTGGCTCGTGGCCACCTAGCCACATGTGTACACAGTGCCTAGAGGCACAGCCTCAACGGTGGCCATCTACAGCGGCGAGAGAGGCTGGAAGAAGGGGCGCGTCGGGGCAGCGTGTGGTGGTGGTGGAGCTGGTTGGGTAGATGAAAGATGGAGGAGGGAGGAGCAGTGGTGGTGCAGCAGCTCAACTCATCGGCAAAGGTGGCCATGGTGAGTGAAACAGAGAGGTAGAGAGCGTGAAAGAGAGAGACAGAATGAGAGCGAAAGAGGAGAAAGGGAGGGCGCTCGGCTTCCCAAATCGACGAGCGTGGGCGAGATGGCACACATGCAAGGGTACGAGGGAGCCACATGGCCTATGGTGCCTGTGCATGGTCGGACGATGGCGCTGCTCCTAAAGCTTTCAAGATAGCTCAAAATTGACTGAATCCCCAAATTTTCCCCTCTCTATCTCCTGATTTAGTGCTGTAGCGGATCAAACTTCCTTACTAAGAGCTGTAGAACTATATGTGGTGAACAACTTTGCTTAAAGGATCATGGATAGTTTGGCATGGTTACGAAGATACAAGCCTCCAAAGTAGGGTATATGAAACTAAAAACTAAATTTAGTTAAGGGCTGAATTCAAGAAACTTTTTGCTATTTTTGCAATAGCTTTTGAAAGACCAAACGTGCTCCAAAAGTGATGAGACTTATTATGTTGTTTTCTTCAGTAAGTGTACTTCAACTCATATTAAGGAATCCAATTGAGTTACCATATGAATTTGGAAGTTAAAAATTCACAAACATGTCAACTTGCTGTTGTTAATCGGGGACTTAGAAATATTTCTGAGAGCTCAAAAGGAGCACTGCATTCAAACTTGAGGCCACTGTTTGAGCAACTTAGGAGTTGCATCAGGGCTTAGTCCAAAAATAAAGTTTGTTGTACTCCACTAAAGCTTCAACTTTTATTAAAGGTCAAACTTCATAACTTGTTTCCACACTGTTATTTGACCTTTGTCAAGGCGACATCACGATAAAGCTCAAATTGTCCTTTTTGAACCCTTGAAGCATTTTCTTGACATTTGCTCAACATGAACCCTTCATGACTTTTGTTCATCAGTTGAATTAGAGTTATTTGAGCAAGGTTGCAAGGTTTGGTTAACATCCCATGTTTCCATTTGCTAAATGAAGCAATTTAATTAAAAATGTAACTTATCATTTCATGTGACTTTTTGGCTCCAAACTTCATGAAACTTTTCCACTGGTCAAGATGGATGCATGTTGATGTAATGTACATGAAATAATCATGTTTAACATTACTCATGCCTAATCTTAACCAGGGTCCACATGTAAATAAAGGTGTGTTGTCCAAGTTCAAGTTGGGACTCAATTTCATAGATGTAACCTCAACACCTTCATTATTACTTCTAGATTATGAACTAGAGATCATAATCATTGCTTGACATATCCTACTTACATCCAATTTCCACTGCTTAACTTGTGACTAACACCCGAGGTGTTACATTAATTCATCTTTTTCATTTTTTACCATAGTCATGCCCCCTTTCTTTGGTACAACTTGTACTGGCTTACCCACTCACTATAAGGGATGGGATAGATTATTCTGGCATGCAAAAGTTTGAAAACCTCTTTCTTAACAACTTCTCTCATCACATTATTAAGCCTACATTGGGGCTCCCTAGAAGGTGGATATGCTGAATTTATGGGAATGCGATGGGTGCAAAGGGCAAGACTAATCCCCTTGAGGTCTTCGAGTGGGTAACCGAAGGTAGAGCGATGCTTTTCTAAAATGGTAAGGAGCCGGAGGGTCTCATCCTTAGAGAGTTTATCACTAATAATCATAGGAGACTCCCTATCATTATTCAGAAAAGGATATTTCAAACCTAAAGGAAGGGGTTTGAGCAGAATGGGGGGTTTTGGAGGCTCTTGAGTTTCATCTAGAGGGAAAGGATCTCGCGGTTCTTCTTCATCTTGGATGAAATCCTAGGCATCTTCTTCAAGATGTTTGTCGAAAGCTTCTAGGAGAGAAGCTGCCATAATCTCCTCCATTGGATCTTGCTCGGGAATCAACTCAGTCTTAACATGTAATGAGCGAGTGATGGGAATACAAAGGTTTAGGCTTTTCCCAAGACTTACATTTATACTTCCTTTTCTTCTTCATAAGAGTCTCTCTATTGGGGCCCTATCAAAAGATCGAACTCCCAAATATCAAAAACATAAAAACTAAGATACACCTTGGTTTCGTCTACTTTGATAGGGATGAGGTGAAAAATTCCTTCACTAGGAAGAATTTGCCCAGAGAGACTTTTTAAGAGTTTGGCTGTTGGAGTTAATTGCATATTTTTAGGAAGGGTATGTGCAAAAGATTTAGACATAGGATTTACTCCTACAACCATATTATAAAAATCATCGAAGGAGGTTTTATGAATTTGACAACGGATGGACATAGAGGGAGAATCTAAACAAATAACTTCCGAAGAAAGCTTGGATTATCTCAACCACTCATTGCTTACAATCGTTGTCAACTCCTTCACAGTCTTTTTAAGGAACTTCTCTTTGGTTGTGTCAAGAAGATGCTAGTTAGGTGCTGATGGTGCTGAAGATTTCCTTATTACATAATAATTCGATGTGTTTCCAAAATCGGAGAAAAGATCTTCCTCGAATTAGAACATATTTTCCAAATGCATAATTTCTTCCTCCTTTGGTGGTTCTAGAACTTGGAGGATAATTGAGGCTTCAAGCGGAATAGCTAAAGGTTCAGGCTGAACTATCATAGGTTCTTGCTCAAGAGTTTTCTCAACTATGTCTTCTAGGCCATCGTCACGCACGTTGGTGTAGGGGTGTTATCTAGGATTTTTCTAAGGATGTTTCTCCCTTCACTAGCAGAGCAGTGTAAGAAGGTGCCTCTAGAAGTTGTATCAAGAAGCTGTGCGGTCTCCCCACTAAGACTCATATAAAAGTGTTGTAAAAGCATAGGGTCTTGAATGGCAAGGTCAGGGCCAGAGTGGACTAGGTCATTAAAACATGCCCATGCCACACCAATAGATTCTTTTTCTTTTTGTTTAAAAGATAGAACCTCTATTCGAAGGCTAACCACTCCAGAGATGGGAAAGAAAGATAAGCAAAAGCTAGAGCATAGAGCTTCCCAATCTCCTTGTACACTCCCTACGGTTTGGGTATACTAGTGTTTAGCTCTTCCTATCAAAGAGAATGGAAATAGCTTCCACTTTAAAGTTTCATGTGACATGCCTGCGATATGCAAGCATGCATAGGTTTTCTCAAACTCTCATAAGTGGGTATATGGTTTTTGATCACCTTCTCCTGAGAACAATTGGTCCTAGACCAAATTTATTAAAGATAGACACAACTAATAGCCAGATGTAAGGATAGGTTTCGAAGATTCTGGTGGCTCTAGTTGTGCTCCCATGGGAGCAGCAAATTGAGTGATAGGCGTGATGTTATCCATGCTTAAAGACAAACAAAATAAAAGATAGAAGGACAAACTTGGTTCAATGAAATCATGGCAACCGCTTCCCTAGCAACAGCGCCAGAAAACTTGTTGACGCTTGTGGTGGCACACAGATACAAAATCCGCAAGCCCACGGGTATCGAAGTATTTTTTACCCAGAGTAGTATCGAGTATCGTATCCCTGGGGAAACGTGTGTGTTGTCTAACAATTAGTTTGTCTAAGGATAGCAATCAAGGTTTAAGATACGAGTATAGAGGATTCCTATGGTTATGACCCTATGCAAAGCAAGGCTTATGATTCTAGTGTTCACTTTAGGATGCCGCTTAGACGGTAAAGCACCGCTAATAGATAACTCAACCGACACAACTATGGTCCTACTAATTTAAGAACCTGCTTAATTCGGCATGGACTACCAAGGATAGATGGGGCTGTCACCTCCCGCTGGTACCACATAACCAAGAAGCAAGGGCAAACACAGGTAGCCAATAGCCTAAGCACCATGCTTATTGTTTGTACAGAAAGTGACCAACTAGTGAATATTTGTAGTTTTGCCATACGTTGTGATCAGAGGTGGCCTAGCACTCAATGACACAGGGTTTATACTAGTTCAGGCAATGTGCCATATGTCTAGTTTGAGTTGATCAGTAACTTTATTCCTAAGCCTAGGTGCTTGAAGTCTACAGTGGGATTACAAACAGGAAGGATAAAGATGGGGTGTACAAGAGGTCCGGTCAGCTCTGGTCGGAAGGGCCGAGAGCGACAAAAACTCCGCTACGAGCTAAGTATTCAAGCGTGCGCTTGATGTTCAAACCTGGCAGTTCTACGATTGTGGACTAGTGAACCTAGTCGATCTAATGAATCTAAAAGGACTCTCCCTTATGTTGGAGGGAGCGCATCCCCTTTTATAGATAAAGGGGATGGCTTTACAAGTGAGAGGGTGAGGGTACGTATGCTACTGAGCTTTGTTGCCCATTCCGGCGAGTACAAGATAATGGTAGGCGCCCACAACACTGTTGATGTCACTGTAGAATGTCAAATGCATGTGGGAGGTTGTGTTGCCTTCTTCAGGAATGGCAAATGTCAATACCCATGAATACTATTGATGCCTAGAGGCATGTGAGGAGTTTCACCACGTTCACCTAGTTCGGTAAATCCCGACGCCCACAACACTATCGATGCCTAGAGGCATGTGGGGGGCCTTACCATATGGGAGTTAATGGCGCACACAATACTATAGAGAGAAATGTCGGCGCCTACAATATTGTTTGTGTTAGGGCAGTTATAGAGTACTATTCCTATAGGCGTATAGGGTATGGTCCCTAGTATCATGGTTTGACTTGTGTCCCCTAGCTTGCTTTCTTTGTTTGTCCCCTGGTCCTTTCCAAGCGAGCATCCCTAGTCAGATGGCCTCAGTTGGCTCTAGTTGCGCCAATTGGAGAAGAGTGGTGAGCAGGGTTTCTGTGAACCCCGGTCAGAGATGCGGGATCAGAGTCAGAAGCAGTGCTTGGGCCAAGCCTTCCGATCGGAGAGGCCGTCCGAAGGCGGCCGGAGTCCGAAGTGAGCGCTCTAGTCGGAGAGGTGGGCCAAAGTAGTCGATGAGCAGGCATTGTTCCTCTTCAGCCAGACCTTCCGGTCAGTGACTGGACCGCCCTTTTGGCCTGTTGTTTTAGATTCTTGGGCTGGCCCATGAGTTGTGCGCTATATGTTTGGGCCGAGCCTTGGTGCAGAAGCTGGTCCCTGAGGGACCATGGGTTTATGAACCTGACAGGAGCCCCCGGGCAATTCGGAAAGAATCATCTGAGGGATTTTTATCTTGACGGCGGGTGCGCGCGAGTGCACCCATGGGTGTAGCCCCTGAGCCCCCAGGTGGTTCAGGCAGAACCATCTGGGGGGTTTTCTGTGTTGTCAATGGGGGAGGTTACTATGTAGCCCCCGAGCCCCTGGGCGGTTCAGGTAGAACCGTCTAGGGGGTGTTTGGTAGAGGGCGTGTGTGCACGTTTTTAGTTGGGACGAAGTTTGTTTTACCAAGGCATCAGGGTGCAGCTGAGGCGTTTAGTTGTTTGGGGATTGGATGAGATGGAGCTCGTGGATCCTGGCATCGGTGCGTGCTGTGGGATCGGGCGAGGTAGTTAATTCATTAGTTTTAGGCGAGGCGACAAGGCGGTGCTCATGGACCCCGGCGTCGGTGTAGCCCACACAGCCAAGGCAGTTAGTTTGTTAGTTTTGGGATCAGACGAAGCAACAAGGTGGTGCTCATGGATCCTGATGGGGCGAGATCAAGGTCATAGACCCAGGTAGTTTTTGGAGTGTAGTCGGAGCGTAGCCAGATGGGGCAAGATCAGGGTCATAGACCTGGGTGTTTAGAGCGCAGTCGGAGCATAGCCAGATGGGTTGAGATTGGGGTCATAGACCCAGGTGTTTGGAGCATAGTCAGAGCATAGCCGGATGGGGCGAGATCGAGGTCGTAGACCCAGGTGTTTGGAGCGCAGTCGGAAGGGGCAAGTTTGGGGTCATAGACCTAGGCTTTTTGTTTCTTGAGCCCCCAAGCCTTGCTAGGCCTTAGTACGAGTCGGTGTGAGTTGTGTGCGTTACCCCATCCTTGGTCCCTCACTACCGAAGGGGCTGAGTTTTGTCGCTTGTCCCGATCACTCGGGCTCAAGTGACGCGCTCAGTGAGTTCGCTAACAGGTATAATCGAGCAGAATCTGGGTCCATCATTCATGATGGGATCAGCATAGCCCTCTTGTGACATTCCACTGCTCCTTTACCTGCAACCCAGTAGATGCATGTGTCATTCCAAAGATCGACCCAGGTGGCCTAATGGCCACCCCTCGATGGAGATTCTGTGGGCTTGGCGAGAGGTTTAGGATCGAACAAGAAGGTTGAGATGACCCGATCTACTAGACTGGGCGAGGGCCGCATAGGGCTCATCTATGTTTTTCTCCCCTGACTCTGTTGTTGCTCATGTCGAATGAGGCAACTACCATTTCATGATGCAACATGGAGCGTTGTGGTGCATTTCGCTGCATGTGCGATGCTTAGTTCCCGAGCCCCCGGGTGGTTCAGGGCCCGAATCATCTAGGAGGCATAGGCCTATGGAATGAATGCGCATATGGATGTATGAAATGATTATAAAGAAATAGAGGGGGTTGGTAGTGTTCACCTTGATGACTTGAGTGACGGGGTTTGGAGAGCTTCAATCAGAAATGTCCAACCGAGACCCATGCTCGTCATTCATGATGGAGTTGGCATGGCCTACATGGGGCGTCCCTTCGCTTCCTACCTGTGTCTCTGTGTGTCTTTCTGAGTTGTTTGATTGACTTAGGAAGCCTGATGGTCTCTCCCGATGGAGATCCTGTTTTGGGGTTTTCCAAGTCTCGGCTGGGGATGCGGAGAGCTACCTATGTGGGTGACACTTTAGTTTTCATGCCTGGTCATGCGATAGTGGTGGGGCATACCCAGGCCATGTTTTGTCTCACTAGGCGGCGTTCTGTCTGACCCAACATTGTTTTGTCAGTCAGTGCGTGTCCCTTCGATCAGGGTGTGTCCCATCATTTCCCATCCACATTGAATGGGGGAAGGGGGAGAGTTTTTGCGATCTAATCTTTTGCCCTTCTTCGGCTGGTGCATTTCTTCCTTAAATAGGGGGAGGGAGAGGCCTCTCCATTGTAGTCCTTTGCCTGTTCTCCAACTATTGTCTCTCCTCCTCCTTCTTTCTCACTAAGAGTGCCTGTATGTCGTGGTGATTCCTAATTGAGAGAGGGGGTGAGTGAGGGGGAGGACTTATAGGTCCTTTCATGGACTCGGAGTGCGATGTCGAACTAGAGACTGCCATGGGTGGTGCTGGATTAATCTGCGAGGCCTTCTTCAGGATGGAGCCATGTGTGGATTTTCTCCTGTGGATCTACACTGGGCGAGCTTTGTTGGAGGGGAAGTTGCTCAAGATCGTGCCGATGGAGGGTTCTGTGCCTGTAGCTGCTTAGGTTGGCTAGTTCATAAAGTTTGATGAGATCTCTTCTAGCCATGGTGGCCATACCTCGATAGCAGTGCCCCTACCTAGGAGCTGCCTTGACTGCATGAGAAGGTCAGGAGCTCCATGCTCATCTACTGAGCATCTAAGGGTGCGATGCCCTTAAGGTACCTGTTGCGCTTGCTAAACTCAAGGGAGCGGAACCAAGTGGGTCTGTTGAGGTACCCGTTGTGCTCGCTAGAGTCAAGGGAGCAGAACTAGGTGGGGCACCAGCGGTTGTGGTTATGTCTGGTGTCGTGTGCCATGGTTTCTCCTTTGGCATTCAGGCAATGTCATCGAGTGGCCCCAATAGTATTTGTAGTAGTAGAAAATGTAATAGTTTGAGTTTGTGGGTGAGTCCCCATGTGAACAGTTTTTTGTATCAATGAATACATCAGTACTGCTTTTGTGACAAAACCACGATATCCGTTCCTTGTTTTTATCCTAGCATAACTTTCATTTTTATCCTTTTCTCTCTCTCACCTGCCCATTAGTTCCATAGGCTGTAGCTATTAAGAGCCTGGGCATGGCCCACGGGGCTCGGCTGCTTCTAACCATATCTCATGGCAGGGTGCGTTCGGTTGGGAGTAAGAACAGAGTCACGTAGGGCAATCAAAGGAATGGAATGCACTTTTGTTTGGGGAGAAAGTTGTTTATCATGTGATAGTAAAAAGAAAGAGAGGTAATATTCAATATTGTACCCTTATGGAGCCCCTGAGCGACCTGAGCTGAAAGTGTTCGGGCTGGGGCGCTCTTATAGGAGCATGTGTTACCTAAAAAGTGGTTAGACCAAATTTAGGGGGAAAATGATGTAGCTGTTCAATGTTCCAAGTGTTGGTGAGAACATTGCCATTGTTGTCCTCCAGTCGGTAGGCGCCCGGTCAGATTACTTCGGTCACCATATAGGGCCCTTCCCATGGTGGAGAGAGCTTGTGTTTTCCTTTGTCGATTGGGTCCTCCAGAGTATGAGATCACCGACTTCGAGTATCCTCCTTCTGATCTTGCTTTCATGGTACCTACGGAGGGTTTGTTGGTAGCGAGCGGAGCAGATGATGGTCGTCTTGTGGGCCTCTTCAAGTAGGTCGACTGCGTCTTGTTGAGCCTCCATGGCTGGGTCATGGTCGAAAGCCTTCACTCTTGGGGCACCGTGGTTGAGGTCAGAGGGCAATATTGCCTTAGCTCCATAGGCTAGGAAGAAGGGTGTAAACCCTGTGGATCGGTTTGGGTTGTTCTTAGGCTCCAGAGGATTACTAGGACCTCTGCAACCCATCGCCTGACTTACTTGTTGAGTTGGTTGAAGATGCGTGACTTAAGTCCTTGGAGGACCATGCCATTGGCACATTCGACCTGACCGTTAGTTCATGGATGTCTGATCGAAGCCCAGTCGATCCTGATGCCGTATCCATCGCTGAAGTCTAGGAATTTCTTTCTAATGAAGTTAGTCCTATGGTCAGTGATGATACAGTTAGGAACGCCGAACCGGTAGATGATGTCGAGGAAGAATTTGACTGCCTCCTCCGAGCGGATGTCGGTGATGGGCTTGGCCTCTATCCACTTGGTGAACTTGTCGACTGCTATGAGTAGGTGAGTGAAACTGCCTAGGCCCTTTTTGAGGGGTCCCACCATGTCAAGACCCTAGACCATGAATGGCCAGGTGATGGGGATGGTTTGGAGCTCTTATGCTGGCAAATGGGTTTGCTGAGCATAAAACGGGCATCCTTCACACCTGCGGACGGCCTTCTCTGCTTCTCATAGCGCGGTGGGCCAATAAAAACCTTGGTGAAAGGCTTTTCTGACCAGCGACCTTGGGGCCGCGTGATGCCCGCAAATCCTAGCATGGACCTTGAGGAGGAGCTGCTTCCCCTAGTTGGTGGGGATACACTTCATGAGTACCCCTGATGGACTCCATTTGTAGAGCTCATCACCGAGCGCGACAAAAGTCTTGGCGCATCAAGCGATCCATCGGGCTTCAGTCCTTTCGGGTGGGAGAGACTCCTCAGGGAGGTAGGCAAGTAGCAGTACTCGCCAGTCGGTTTGATCAAGTGCCAATATGGTAATGTTCGTAGGTGATGTCATCATGGAGGTACTAGGATTGGAGGCCCCAAGCACTTGCTTGGCATTAGGGCTGGAGCCCCCGAGCACCGACTGGGCATCGGGCTGTGTCTAGATTGGACTTTCTAGGATGCAGGCGGATGGCTCATGGATGTCATTGATGAAGACCCTGCTCGAGGATGGATCCCGCCTGGCGGCCAATTTTGTAAGGAAATTGGTGGCATTGTTGTCTCTTCGAGTGACGTGATCTAGCTCAATCCCCTAGAATTTGTCCTCAAGCTTGCACACCTCTTGGTAGTATGCTATCATGAGGGGGCTTTTGTAGGAGAACTCCTTCATGACCTGATCAACGACTAGTTCTGAGTTGCCATGAATGTAGAGTCACATAGCATTGAGCTCAATGGCGATGCGTAGTCCATTGATAAGGGCCTCATATTCCGTGGCATTGTTTGAAGCTAAAAAGTGGAGGTAGATGGCATAGTGGAGCCTACTTCTGTCTAGGGAGATCAGAACCACTCTAGCCCCCGAGCCGAATGCCATTACGGACCTGTCGAAGTACATTGTCTAGTACTCATGGGTGATGTTTGAGGTTAGTAGCTGGACCTCCATCCATTCGGCGACAAAATCTGTAAGAGCCTAAGACTTAATAGCGGTGCGAGGGGTATACCAGATGTCATGGCCCATGAGTTTGAGTGCCCACTTGGAGATTCGCCTTGCGGCATCATAGTTGTGGATGATGTCTCCGAGTGGGTATGAAGTGACGACCGCAACTTCATGGTCGGTGAAGTAGTGTAGGAGCTTCCTAGTCGCCATTAGCACAGCATATAGGAGTTTCTGCACCTAGGGGTATCAGACCATGGGGTCGGTAACTACCTCTCCAACAAAGTCTATGGGTCACTATACCTTGAGCTGGTGTCCCAGCTCTTCCCTTTCGACGACCAGGGCGGCACTCACCACATGGTTGCTTGCACGACATAAAGGAGGAGGGGTTCTCCCTGTTTGGGAGCGACAAGGATTGGGGCTGATGTCAGGGATGCTTTGAGGCTTTTGAGAGCCTACTGGACTTCCTCAGTCCAGACAAAGGCATCCATCCTTTTGAGGAGCTTGTAGAGTGGCATCCCCCGTTCGCTGAGCCGAGAGATGAAGCAGCTTAGGGTAGCCAGACAGCCGGTGAGCCTTTGTATGCCCTTGACATTGTGTATGGGGCCCATGTTGGAGATGGCCATGATCTTTTTGGGGTTGGCCTCAATACCACGCTTGGACATAATGTATCCAAGTAGCTTCCCCTTCAGAACCCCAAAAACACATTTTAAATATTGTGCTGTAAAAATAGATCTATGCAGCTAGGTTCCTGTTACTTGCCATATCTTGTGTTTTTCATAACTGCAGTTTTTTGCTCAAATAAATGTGAAAATTTTGTGGAGTGCTACTAAGGTTATTTTTAATGTCTGGTAAAAATTTCAGGAGTTTAGGATTTATAGTTTAAGAGTTATAAAACTAACAAATGCCCTGTATTGCTTTGCTTCTACTCTAAACAGTTCTGCATGTTTGAATTAACTGTCTTAGTTAAGTTATGAATCATGACTTGGTGAAAATACATGAGTTGTGGTACTTTTATTAAGCTTTCCAAAAGTTAAATATCATGATTTTTGGCTAAGTAGATCTTGAGTTATACTTGCTTAAATCTCTGTGGCTGTTTCTGCCCAAAACCAGAGAGGGTTTCCTTGTTCTTACTGTGGGGCCTTCTTAATAGTATAATTAGCTTTAGGTGTTTACAACAAAGTTGTTTAGAATTTGCTAAGCTTTCTAAAAAGTCTAGAATCACATTTATAGTACATGTATAACTCCATTTATAGCTGTTTAAAGTGGCATGTCAGTTTCTGTCTATGTTTTGGACAGAAATGCAATTATTGCATTAGTTGACCCTTCTAACTATAAAATCATCTTAATATGAGAATAACAAAGTTGTAGATAATTCATGTATCTAGCTTCTGCTAAAATTTGGTGGTATTTGGCCTTGTGGTTTGTGAGTTATGCCTGTTTAAAGTTGGGTTTCAGAAATGGCTGCTTTCTGTCATTTGTGGACCAGTTTCTGTAAATGGGTATAATTGACTTAGTTAACTTGAGAATCATGCTAAGAGGATTAAAGATGAATTGTAGAAAATTTCATAAGATTTCCATATTGTCTTGTTGCATGTCTTTTGGATTAGTATAACTCCTGTTATGAGTAAAATTAGCTGCTGCTGTTTGCAACCTTGACTCTGTGATTGCTGTGAATAACTTGTTTGCTTGATATGAGTTGATGTGATGATTTAGATGCTAGGCTAATTAAGACAACTTGTTAGTTGCAGGTGCCAAGCCTTAACTGAAGATGAGCAATTGTATATTAGGTTGTCTAAACCTGGCAAGTTAAAGTAATTTGAATAGAACGTAAGTAAACTAATATGCCATGCTTGTTGTACTTGCTATCTTGATGTTTGGTTTGATGTGAATAGCTTGCTCTCTATAGTTAGTTGTGTGAGGTTAGTTAAATAGCTATTGGTGTCTATGTCTTGCATAATCTTGTGTGTTGTCTTGAATGTTTATGTGGTGCCTCTTGTATTACCATTCTTCATATTCATACACATGCATCTTGCATCTCATCTAGGTGCGCTAGATAAACCACGTGAAGAACGTGATGTTGGAGCCAAACCCGAAGACGGTGTATGGAGGATCTATCCCGAAGATGGAAGGACTAAGCGAGTGCTAGGACCTAAGACGTCACCAGGATGGTGCAAGCTAACTGAACTGACTTGTGTCGGATCCCAGGCAAGCCCCAGAGCATTATAAGTCTCCTAATTTATAAAAGCAATTCTTTCTATATATATGAGTTTATATATTGTTGCATTAAGTTGTAGGAGTTGATTGAAACCGTTGATGCATTTATTACTATCCTTGCCTACCTTATTACCTTTTACCCGGTTAGGTCAGGATCGAATAACTGCTTAGCCTTGCTTAGACCGGTAGCGATCGGTGATATCCGATCACCTACATTTATAGGTGGTTACTGGAAGAATTTAGCTATGGAAAGAATGATATCTTGGAATTAACCATGTGTGATGGATAATTGAAGATCAGACGGAAAAGTTGGAGGCAACCAGACAGGGTTCTAGGGTGTTGTTAGTTTCCGTCTGTGTCGATTAAGGACCGACCATTGTTGGCTTTGAGTCATGTTGAACGCATGCCTTATATTTAGCTGGCCGAATAAAGTACCTTTCGACCGCGAAGCTGGGACATTATTCGGGCCGAGTAGATTGCCCACAGCGCACTATATCGGAGCAGGTGTGGTAGGACACGGGGGCGCGAAGATAAGACCAAAGAGTAGTCAGTCGACCCCCGGGCACATGTGGTTGGCAAACATGAGATTCCTAGATAGTTGACTCGGTGACTGATACCTCACTTTAGCGGGTGAGTGAGGTTTGTGTAAGGAATAAATCACTAGCTAGTTAGGAATCGATTCGAATCACCATCGCTCCTGGATAGTGAGCACTTGACTCGAGTTACGGCATCGTAGTAATTATTATGGAACAAGGATGGTTATCTGGATGATATGGGATATGCTAAATCTAAATTGGTAACTGGATGTTATTGGTTAATCAAGTGATTGCTATAGTACAGGTGCTTACCTAGATGGATAGGTCATAATAAAGATGATGCAAAGTACTTAAAATGGTTTCTTCATGATAGCTTATGCTTTTCGCAAACAAGTCAGCTAGCCCACTAAAGAAAGCCATGCATAATCCTTGGTGCCGCTTTATTTTGGTTTAAGACGGGTAAGTCTGGCTGAGTACATTCGAGTACTCAGGGTTTATCCCACCTTGTTGTAGGTGATGTTCTCGACCTGTTGATGATGGTGGCTAACCGCCGGTGGGCTCGGTGATTCTATACTTACTTCTCATCTATATGCTTTTGTCGGATGATGTCACTATGCTAGCAATATATTTGGAACTTATATTAATGTAATCATTTGAAAGCTATGTTGTTTTCACTAAGCGGTTTTGAAACCCAAAATTGTACTATTATTTGTTAACCCCTTTGTAATATTATTTCCGCTGCAACCCGATGTATGTAATGTGTATTTGCTTAATCACGCGATCTTGGTTGTGATGTTGATTTACCGAGGTCTTTCAGGACACTCGGCGGACTACTGGGTTTATATGAGTGAAAGTATGGGTGTGTCAACGTGTTAGCGGGGACAACCGTACTTGATCTTGTATAAATTGGGCGGTTCTGTCATAGCTGGTATCAGAGCGAGATTAAGAATAATACTGTCAGGTACATAGTTTTAAAAGCCAAGTTTTGGTTTTAAAAAGTCTATTTTAACTAAAACTTTAGCTACAGGCAAATTTGTCAAAACTTATTTGCAAAACTATGCTAGCGACATCCTCCTTTATGCCTAGTTAAGGACTATTAGGTGGCTATCTAAGTACTAACATGGGGGTTTTTACTTTCGTCGTCCATACGGCGTGCTATAGTATGGATGCCATCCGCTTGGATGGTAATGTATGGATCAATTGCCTCTACGTCTAGGTAAGTGTGAGTTGTGAGAGCATGACCGTCCAACTAGCGGTCTAGGGGAGAGTTAGCTGTGGTTACTGGAATATTTACATGGTACACACATGTGTATATGAAGGTACTTAATTGTGGGTATATCTGTCGGGTAGCTATGGATACCGAAGTATATATATCTGGGGATGTGTATATGGAGGGTATCTTAGTTTACTGTTTTCATTGTGCGCTTATTTATCTCTTGTGGGGATGGGCTGCAATGAATTTGCCTATAGGTACGCTAACCACGAATGCGTAGATTGAATGTAGCTGACGACTAGCTATATATCGAGAGAGTATGTGTTATGCCACCAACATAGAACATGATTGCCACCTTAGGCTGGCAATTTTGTGAGGACAAATAGGACAAGCATGCATCATGATTGTGCTTGTGCATAAATATGCTTCCCTCACCTTGTTCGAATATTAAGTAACTTGTGATCCATGTGTGGTTGCTATCTTCCCTGTGTGGAGCTAAATTAAATGCCTTGTTCCATGCCGCTTGAATAGTTGTGCTTGAAGATAGGGTGCGATTAGCTTTGCCTTGTATGTTTGCTTCCAAAGGAAATAGATGACAAGTTAGTAGTTAGCAAAAAAAGTTCACCTCTTTGAAAACTAAATTGCTAAATGTAAGTGAAAATTGTTTTGTAGAGATATCCACCTACTCTGTAAAAAGGAAATAAAAGATAACAGTGCCTTACCACCATGTTTTGCATAAGTTGTGTAGTAGTGTTGTTGTAGGTGACTGCTTGTTTGTGTGAGCTTTGTGCTTAGTGATAGTCGCTTAAGCTAATTAGATTGAGTGTTTCAAAATGCTTGCTTAAGACCATGATGTAGATGTGGATGCTCATTATGTAGGTAGTGCCGTAGCTATCACTCTTTTGTCCTCGGTAAGCATACGGGTGTTGAAGAGCGCTATCCTAGAGCAGCATCCAAGTTTTGATAATCTCATGGTTGTCATCTCCAATTAAGTTCTCTCTTAGGAGCCTAAGCCTGTACACGAGGTTGTTAGCCATTGAACGTTGCGCTACAAAGACTTTTATCCATGCCTTTTCTTGACTTTTGACCCAAGCTTAGCCCCCTTCTTTGCTCGCAGGTTTTGTGGTTGTCCCGCTCCTGTGTGGGAGGACCTTGCTCAAAAATCCTTGTTAGATCTCATTGCTCCTTCTTCTACTGATGATCTAGTGCAACGCTAATCGCTATCTACCCTGCTTTGGAACCTTTTCCTCACAGATCATGTCATTGCTTTATCAACTAAATCCTTAGTTAGTGCCTTGGCTCTGTCCCTCGAATCTCGTTTGTTTTATCTCCAACTCTTTCAAGTCTATGGATGTTTATCAGTCTTGATCTCATGTTGCTGCTCGACAAGACCAAATCGCATGTTAATCTTTACCTGGTGATCACCATGGTGGACACAAGATGTATATGGAAATTCGGCAAGAAGTCTCCTTCTTAGTTGCCTTCAGCAATTAGGCTATGTTCTTTTGCGTTGTGTTTTGATCTTCTGATCACCTCTGTGTTGGCTCTTAACCTTGTGACTACCTTTGTTTGCTATCCTTCCTTCACATAGTGCTTGCTCCTATGCAACCAAATTTGTGCCACGTAAAAATTCTTGTGGGTTGTATGTTCAGTAATGGTGCCACGATTAGCAATCTACGGTGCCATGACGAAACCGAGAGCCTCCTATGGGTGCACACACAAGGCTGTGCTGCTCAACACACGCTGATATCGAGGTTTCTAGTCATGATCCATTATAGAACTACACCAATATGTTATTTTCACATGAGCTCTTCCTTGGTTATCTCTCCTTATCATGGTAGAAGATCTGTATGTTGAATTAGATGCAATAGGACTTCCTTCTGGAGTCATCCAATGGTTAACCTTTGAAGAATAGGTCACTAACAGGAACATAAATAGACTGCAAGAGGCGGTAGACAAGTGACTCTACTTGACGGTCCCTGTAGTGATGTCAGTCATCTAGTGAGCAACTTATGTCATTCTCATTGGATCAGAAAGGTGCACCACACTTAAGGTGGAGCAAGTTATCAGTCAGATGATAAATGGACCAAGATATTATGTGCATGTGGATCGCACAGTCGAGATCAACCATCTCTAGTGTGACCCCTTGCCTGCTGACTTCGATGGCGACCATCTGTTATGCGTCAATCACAACTATTGTTGGCAAGAGTGAAGATTTGGAACCTTTTTAGTGTTGAGGGACAACTAATTTGTTACCAGCAGGAAAGTTAGTCTTCAGTTAGGTAATGACTATTTGGTAACTATGAAGGCCAGATCTCACAGAACAATGTTGATCAAGGAAACAGCAAACCTGACCCCGCAATGCAAGTGCTACTTCTTCTCCAAATGTGCTATCAAGTCAATTCCATCATGGACAATCATGTATATAGTACAAGACGTTGTATCGGCTAGGTAGGAGCTAGCGAAAGCACGTCCCTAGTTTTAGTCAGCATCTTTGTGCCCCAAGGTGCAACTAACACATGTGTCTGGACTCTATTGGATGAAGTGCTGAAGGATATATAGGAATGGTTCCTTGTCAATGTAGAAATGCCCTACAGGTGGAATAATGCTTTGTGCCCTACGAAAACATCCCACCAGTTAAATGCTTGCGCATCGTCGAGTTGGTGTCTAAATCAACGGTTGAGGTTGTTTCCTAAGAGAAGCATGTGAGGAAAACTCTAGCCCCCATCCTCAGCTAGGGAAAGATTGCTGCTGCTATGAGAAAGGTTAGAGAGTGCAAAACACACACCTCAATGTGTGGAGCGAAGAAAAGGGAGGACACGAAATCTGTCCAGATTTTGTGGCACTAAACCGGTTATCTTCAAGCTGGCGGTTAGCAACTCAAACGAAGTTGGATTGACCCCAAACTTGGTGATCTCATTCCTTGCTTAGGGCCCTTCAATGTCTTAAGTTGGTTTGAGTATTGGTTGAGTAAAACATCGGATTTGAGAGATATATTGTCGGCTCGGTTTGCTGCCATTTCATAACACAACAGTTTTGGTAGATGAATTGTTTGGATGGTCAAACGGTGTCCATTTGAGTTGAATTTTGGTGAGTAGTTAGAAGACCCATGAATCTACCTGTCCACCCAAATTTGTGCATATTGGAGCAGTAGTTTGTGAGATATGAATAGAAAACAAAAGGGTACAGAATCTGCAATTTCACTGTGACTGCGATCATCATTTGCATTAGACGGTTGTGTTTGTCATTCCTGCCAAGAAATTACAACTTGTAGGTGTATTGCTGTTAGACAACACTCCATACCCTTGAGAAGACTAATTGCACCCCTATGTGCCTTGCCTTTGCCCTCTTAGATCAGCAATGCGTGAGCAGTCAAGGTGTTCTAGAAGTCAAAATTGTGCCCTTGCAATTCGAAAGCAATTGGAAAGGTGTCAAACCGCAGATTTTCGGATTATGGTTTTTGAGATATTGATTGGCCTTAGAATGGAAGCCTCGATGTCAAATATAGTTCAAGAAAGCTAGTTTTGCTACGGTGCAAGTCAACCCAACTTGCTGTGCAACTGCACCACGAAGGCAAATTGTGCTCAACCTGCTTGGTAGTGAACTAGTCCCTAGTTTTGTGATTACTTGCAACTTGCGTTGTCCTCCAAGCCTCTCTAACATCCTTCTACGTCAATGGTTCTCTAATGCTGACATGCCTTTGGTACCTTATATGTGTTTTTACCCAAGAGGTTGCATCAGATTCCACCTAGATCACTGTTGCAACTTGGATCCCAAGGCTCCCTAAGGAATGATCATCGAGAACGTTGAGCCAATAAAGTCAGCTACTATGTTTACCACTCACTCAGTAGACTCAGACCATACAACATTGTTATCAGAGAAAGAGAACTACACCCATGGAACATTATGTAGCTTTCCATCAGTTGGCATCAAATGACTAGACAGTTACAACCGGAATAGACATTGTCTATTGGTTAGTCGGTTTTCCATAACCTTAGTGGATGTTTGTCGTATAGGATCTCATCCCTTATGAAAAGTTGTGCTCAAGCCACTTTTGTAGAGAACTGCTTTTCAAACCTTGGGAACAAATATAGCACTGTTGCAAGGAATATCCGTCAATGGGCTGCGGTCTAGTGCAAAGTCCTTATGGTCTGTGCTATATCCACTTGGGAAGTAGATGCTGCAAGTATTTAGTATACGTTTGTATCACTCTTCATACATCAAGGATGAAGTACGTAGGACATTGCTATCTTGGATTCCTCCCAAAGTAACAATACTTCTTGAAGGCCAACAAAGGAAATTCTTTAGACAAAACTTACTACAAAGGACAAGTATCAGAAAGTGTCTTGACCAAATTAGCCACTCTTATGCTTGAAGCTAGGTAGCCTAAAGCTATGGCTGATATTAGAAACTGGTAGCATGTCTCTCTTCCATAAAAGTCTTTCGTCCTGAATCTTGGGACGCGATTCTTTTAAGGGGGGAGGGCTGTAACACCCCAGGTGTTTGCCACTAGTTAAGCAATGGGTTTGAGCTCAAACATGGCATATTAAGTGATGATGAAAATGTCAAGGTCAAACCTATGGAAATGAGCCCCAACCTAAACGTGGATATTGCACCCTTGCTTTACATATAGGCCCTTTTCAAGATATATGCTTGGCTGGTGTTATTGGAATATCTTCATGTGTCTCACATCAATACCCATCTATATTGATCCATGGAAAAGTTTTGTGAAGTTTGGAATCAAGAAGTCACATGAAATGACAAGTTATGTCCTTGCTTGAATTATTTTATAAAGTGAATGGAATTCTCGATCATCAACCAAACCTTGCAACCTTGCCAAAATGACTCTAGATGAACTCTACAACAAAAGTCATGAAAGGTTCATGTTGGGCAAATGCCAAGAAAATGCTCCAATGGATCAAAAAGGATGATTTAAGCATCATCGTGATCCTACTTTGGTCAAAGTAGAACAACAGGTTCTATACCAATTTTGAGGTTAGACCTTAAATGAAAGTTGTAGTCCATATCATGTAGAACAAACTTTGTTATTGGACTAAGAGATAGATCATCTTGGAAGTAAGTCCAATCGAGGTCACAAGACTGAATTTGCTGCTGATTTCAGCATTTAGAAATATTCTAAGTCTAGAAATTCATGGACATCGGCATTGGCGTCTCGCGTTCTCCAAATTTTGTTAAGCAACTCAATTTGGTCCAAAGATAAAAGTTGGAGTGTACATGATGGCGAAGAGCATGTATAAGGATGGCACTCAGTTGACTTCATTTTGGCTATCAATTTTTTGGAAATTGTTAATCGCTGTCAACGCATTGACACTATCAACTTGAGGCTTGATTTGCTACTAATCCAAGAGTTTAATGTCTAGGCACCCTTAATAAAAGTTGGAGAGCAGCTTGTGCACAAGAACTTTGCTATAGGCGCCCAGGTCCGAATCCAAGCTGAATATGCCATTTTGGACTGCAAAGTTGGGAACTCTCTCGCGCACCAGATGTTCGACGGTGGGCCCCAAAATGGGACACGCGGTCGCCATGCTCCTCGCCTCTGCTCCACGTGTCAAGGGCGCCCCACCTAAGCTACCTGCCCCTGCCTACATAAATGGGGAGCACCGAAGCGCCCTCACTCGCCTCTCTGCTCGCCCTGCTCTCCTCCTCCCTCGCCCTTTTTGCCGCACGCACGCGCCGGAGCGCGTCTGCCATGGACAAGCCGAGCGGAGCTCCTCACCACTGCTACTGCCTCCACTCCATCCCTCCTCCGTCTAAACCAAGCGCGGCATCACCTTCTCCTCTTTCCACCGCCCATTTCTGCGCCCCTCCCCAGCTGCGCAACGCGCTAGAGCACCGTCGCCCGCACGGCCACTATGGATGGTCCGTGCACGCGCGTGGCTAGGTCATCGTGGGCCACCTCCGGCAAGTTCGAGTGCACACACAGGTGCGGGAGGACACCCTGGTGCTCCTCCTCCACTCCCCCGCCGCCGACGAGCCTCCTCCGTCTGGAAACGACGAGCTCCGGCGCATCCTCTGCTCCAAATCCCATCAAGGGCTTCGCGCTCGAATTCGAGAAAAGGGAAGGTTCTTTCTGTGAAGTTGTGACACATGTGAATAGTGCTTACGAGGACCTCTTCGCTGACGTTTGATTTATATTTTCCGTAGGGACCCCGATGCAAGATTTCCATTCCTTTTCTCTGGTTTTTACAGATTTGAATGCTCCACTTTGAAAATTCATAGTAATTCATACAAAAATCATAAAATCGAAAATGAGGACTTTTTGGAATCCTTGTGAAATTGTCTATGCATTAGATCTATAATGTGGCATGTTTTAGTTTAAATATTTTGCTGTAAAAATAGATCTATGCAGCTAGGTTCCTGTTACTTGCCATGTCTTGTGTTTTTCATAACTGCAGTTTTTATGCTCAAATAAATGTGAAAATTTTGTGGACTGCAACTAAGGTGATTTTTGTTGTCTGGTAGAAATTTCAGGAGTTTAGGATTTATAGTTCAAGAGTTATAAAAATAACAAATGCCCTGTATTGCTTTGCTTCTACTCTGAACAGTTCTACATGTTTGAATTAATTGGCTCAGTTAAGTTATGAATCATGACTTGGTGAAAATACATGAGTTGTGGTACTTGTCTTAAGCTTTCCAAAAAGTTAAATATCATGATTTTTGGATAAGTAGATCTTGAGTTATACTTGCTTAAATCTCTGTGGCTGTTTCTGCCCAAAACCAGAGAGGGTTTCCTTGTTCTTACTGTGGGGCCTTCTTAATAGTATAATTAGCTTTAGGTGTTTACAACAAAGTTGTTTCGAATTTGCTAAGCTTTCTAAAAAGTCTAGAATCACATTTATTGTACATGTATAACTCCATTTATAGCTGTTTAAAGTGGCATGTCAGTTTCTATCTATGTTTTGGACAGAAATGCAATTATTGCATTAGTTGACCCTTCTAACTGTAAAATCATCTTAATATGAGAATAACAAAGTTGTAGCTAATTCATGTATCTAGCTTCTGTTAAAATTTGGTTGTATTTGGCCTTGTGGTTTGTGAGTTATGCCTGTTTAAAGTTGGGTTTTAGAAATGACTGCTTTCTATCAATTGTGGACCAGTTTCTGTAAATGGGTATAATTGACTTAGTTAACTTGAGAATCATGCTATGAGGATTAAAGATGAATTGTAGAAAATTTCATAAGCTTTCCAGATTGTCTTGTTGCATGTCTTTTGGATTAGTACAACTCCTGTTATGAGTAAAATTAGCTGCTTCTGTTTGCAGCCTTGACTCTGTGATTGCTGTGAATAACTTGTTTGCTTGATATGAGTTGATGTGATGATTTAGATGCTAGGCTAATTAAGATAACTTGTTAGTTGCAGTTGCCAAGCCTTAACTGAAGATGAGCAATTGTATATTAGGTTGTCTAAACCTGGCAAGTTAAAGTAATTTGAATAGAACTTAAGTAAACTAATATGCCATGCTTGTTGTACTTGCTATCTTGATGTTTGGTTTGATGTGAATAGCTTGCTCTCTATAGTTAGTTGTGTGAGGTTAGTTAAATAGCTATTGGTGTCTATGTCTTGCATAATCTTGTGTTTGTCTTGAATGTTCATGTGGTGCCTCTTGTATTACCATTCTTCATATTCATACACGTGCATCTTGCATCTCATCTAGGTGCGCTAGATGAACCACGTGAAGAACGTGATGTTGGAGCCAAACCCGAAAACGGTGTATGGAGGATCTATCCTGAAGATGGAAGGACTAAGCGAGTGCTAGGACCTGAGACGTCACCAGGATGGTGCAAGCTAACTGAACTGACTTGTGTCGGATCCCAGGCAAGCCCTGGAGCATTATAATTATCCTAATTTATAAAAGCAATTATTTCTATATATATGAGTTTATATATTGTTGCATTAAGTTGTAGGAGTTGATTGAAACCGTTGATGCATTTATTACTATCCTTGCCTACCTTATTACCTTTTAGTCGGTTAGGTTAGGATCGAATAACTGCTTAGCCTTGCTTAGACCGGTAGCGATCGGTGATATCCGGTCACCTACATTTATAGGTGGTTACTGGAAGAATTTAGCTATGGAAAGAATGATATCCTAGAATGAACCATGTGTGTTGGATAATTGGAGACTGGACGGAAAAGTTGGAGGCAACCAGACAGGGTTCTGGGGTGCTGTTAGTTTCCATCTGTGTCGATTAAGGACCGACCGTTGTTGGGCCTCGAGTCATGTTGAATGCATGCCTTACATTTCGCTGGCCGAATAAAGTACCTTTCGACTGTGAAGCTGGGAGATTATTCAGGCTGAGTAGATTGCCCACAGCGCACTGTACTGGAGCAGGTGTGGTAGGACACGGGGGCATGAAGATAAGACCAAAGAGTAGTCGGTCGGCCCTCGAGTACATGTGGTTTCTGGCAAACTCGAGATTCCTGGATAGTTGACTCGGTGACCGATACCTCACTTTAGCGGGTGAGTGAGGTTTGTGTAAGGAATAAATCACCAGCTGGTTAGGAATCGATTGGAATCGCTATCGCTCCTGGATAGTGAGCACTTGACTCGAGTTACGGCATCGTAGTAATTATTATGGAACAAGGATGGTTATCTGGATGATATGGGATATGCTAAATCTAAATTGGTAACTGGATGTTATTGGTTAATCAAGTGATTGCTATAGTATAGGTGCTTACCTAGATGGATAGGTCATAATAAAGATGATGCAAAGTACTTAAAATGGTTTCTTCATGATAGCTTATGCTTTTCGCAAACAAGTCAGCTAGCCCACTAAAGAAAGCCATGCATAATCCTTGGTGTTGCTTTATTTTGGTTTAAGACGGGTAAGTCTGGCTGAGTACATTCGAGTACTCAGGGTTTCTCCCACCTTGTTGTAGGTGATGTTCTCGACCTGTTGATGATGGTGGCTAACCGCCGGTGGGCTCGGTGATTCTATACTTACTTCTCATCTATATGCTTTTGTCGGATGATGTCACTATGCAAGCAATATATTTGGAACTTATATTAATGTAATCATTTGAAAGCTATGTTGTTTTCACTAAGCGGTTTTGAAACCCAAACTTGTACTATTATTTGTTAACCCCTTTGTAATATTATTTCCGCTGTAACCCGATGTATGTGATGTGTATTTGCTTAATCACGCGATCTTGGTTGTGGTGTTGATTTACCGAGGTCTTTCGGGACACTCGGCGGACTACTGGGTTTATATGAGTGAAAGTATGGGTGTGTCAATGTGTTAGTGGGGACAACCGTACTTGATCTTGTATAAATTGGGTGGTTCTGTCACAAGAGGCCCAACCAAGTAGTTCAATCGATGCGCTAGGTCCAAGGGTCATGTCATGTTGATGTCACCGCTGGCGAACTCACCGGCGACGAGCTCTAGCCGCACAAGCATCGCGGAGCGCCGTTGCTTTGTTCAGTGCCACTGACGCGTGGGGTCCCCTGTCAGGCGGGACCCAGCTGTCAGCGGCAGTAGAGAGTAGGATAGTTCATTTGATTCAGGATTTCATGCTGTTTTGTAATATTTATATCTCTAGTTGTGTAGCTTCAAAAATTGTGAAATAAATTTGGTAGTGTTCCTTAGGAAGCATAGTATTTAGAAAAAATATAATATTAACACTTGCTGTAGAATTTTTTGGAGGATTTAAATTGAAACTTGAAATGTGTTTTTGAATGCATGCAAAATTGTTTATTTTATATCTAGAGTTCCTGTGCACCAAAAATTATGAAATTTTTGTGGTAAGCTATTCTTGACATGTATGAGCTCTGGTAAAAATTTGACGATCAGTGCATGTGTAGATTTGTAGTTATATATTTTTCTTTTATAAATAGGTAATCCTTATATGAATTTTTATAAATTATTTATGAATCCAATATTCATGAAATTTGTTGGAGGTTATCCTAGTACTATACAGATGATAAGAAAAATAGGAAATCTATTGCTTGACACTTTTCAATAGGGTTTTCTATTTTTGCTATTGTAAACCTTTCTGTCTTGTCATTTTTATATAGAATGTTCTACTTGGTAATATGGCTTGAAACTTTTACATTAGTCTTCTGGTAGCATTAGAAAGGCACTGTAAATTTTTGAGAATTTATGATGCATATTTAGTATATGTTTATTATTTAACCTAAGTATCTAAATAAAATGATAAATGCATTTAAATAAATATTTTTGGCTGCACCTTTTTGTTTTCTTGAGTGTATTTGGTATGCTTGCACTGTTGGTAGACTTTGTGTTGTCAAATTTGGAGTGCTTATATGAAGTAGAAGTATTGTTGCTTTATAATTCGAATTGAGCGGGATTTAGGACAGATTCTATAGTTTGATGTGTTGCATGGTAAAAATGGTGTTTTCTGTAAAAATGGTTAATAACAAAGTTGTAGGAAACTTCTTCATGTATCTTGTGTTAAAATTTCAGAGCAATAGCCCAAAGAGTTTGGGAGTTATGTCTGTTCAAATTAGTGTTTCCGAATTGTTTGCTCTCTGGAACTTCTGGACAGCACTGAGCTGCTTGTCTGTTTCGGTTAAGATAAATTGTGAATTAGCTTTTGGTTAGTAAATAAGAGTTGTAGACAATTTTATTAGCTTTCCAGAAAGTCTAATATCACCACTTTTGGTTAAGTAAAACTGCAGTTATGAGTAAAATAATTAGCTGCTGTTTTGTAGTGTGGTACATGAACTGCTGAAGTGTTTTATTGAATCATTAAGAAGAGATATGCACCTACTCAGTAAAAACATGATACACTTGTTATTACTTCAGGACCATGATGTTAAGAATACATACAAGAATGCATTCATCACATATCATCATATTATACTTGTCATGCATACATTCGCAATACCTTATGCCATATTCATGCATCTAGGATCGGAGGAAGAAATAACGTTGCTAGAGTTCGACGAAGTAGAGGAAGGGGACCAACAAGAGAATCCTCAAGCCGTAGCTCCCGAAGGCGAGGAGCAGAACCCTAAAGAGCTTCTAGAGTGCCCCGATCACCGCCCCATGTCCTTTCTGAAAGGCAAGCCATGGAGCATTTTAAGTCTCGCAGTATTTTACAAATGATTACTTAAGTACTTATGATTGATGCATTAGGTTATAAGAGTTGAATGGAACCACTTGATGCAAATAAATCCCTTGTCTAGATATATACACCGTTAACCCTGTATAGGTCCAGGATCGAACATATGCTTAGCCATGCTTAGACCGGTAGAAGTCGGGTGATTTCCTGTCACCTGCGAGATATAGGTGGATACCAGAGCACGGTTGGCTATATTTGCTATCGTGGAACAGAACCATAGGGTGATGGAAATTAAGGCCAGGCGAAGTCTATGTGTAGGCTGACTCATGTGATTCCATCTGTGCCAGTTAAGGACTGTACCGTTGTTGGAACTTCTGACAAGATTGAACGCATGCCTATCATTTAGCTGGCCGGATAACTCGTTCCGACCATGAAGCCGAGTAGCTCAACTCAGGCCAGCCCCATTTAGTTGTGCGCTCCTTGCAAGGATCCAAACTGAGCCCAAGGGCAGGGTAGTCCTGAACGTCCTGGCATTTGGAGTTCCCAACTGTGCAGCGCGGTACGAACCCGCGAAATGTGTATCTACGTTGTACCAAAGGTGACCTAAGGCGACTAATGATCTAGTCTACCTAGGTTTGTGTTAGGAATAAATTCTCAGCTGGTTGAAATCAATTTGAATCACCGTCTCTCTCGGATAGTGAGAAACTTGGCTAGCTCCAACATCGTAGTAACTATGTTATGGAACATGATGGTTCGAATGAATATGGAATTGCAATACCGGCTATGGTTACAATTGTATGCTTTTAAAATGATATACTACATGTCTAGCACAGGATAGTTGCTAATTTAGAGATGGATAGTTATAATTAACTTGATAACGGAACCATAATTGTATAACTGAGTTAATCGCTTTTATGCAAAAAGTTGTCAAGCTATCTCCACTTATACAGCCTTGCATGATCCTTGGAATCATTTTATTTCTGGTTATGATGGGTAAGTCTAGCTGAGTACCTTCTCGTACTCAGGGTTTTATTTCTCATTGTTGCAGATGGCACTATTTATCATGGTTATTGCAAGAGTTGCTTCTATCCCACCGTGGATGAGGAGTAAGCCTTGGGCAGGCTTCTTTATTAATCCCTCTATTTGCTTTTGTGGACTGTGATCCTAGTTCAGCACTCTACTAAACTATGTTGGAAACTTTACTTTCAAACTTAATTTGCTTCCGCTTTTATCTATCAAAGTCAGTTTGTAATAACTTGATTTCATACTCTAATGATGAAAATGTATCTATGAACTTTATGTAATATGTGACATGTATGTTGAATCATGTACGATCTTGGTTGTTGTAAATCATTTATCGAGACCTATCGTGGTACTCGACGGACTACCGGGTTTATATGGGTTCAAGTATGACAGTGCGACCGCTTGTGGGCTACCATTGTACTTGTACTCTTATAAATTGGTCGGTTCTACGATAGCTGGCATGAGAGCAAGATTCAACATTAATTGTCACATGTGTATTTAAAACAAAAGTTTTTGTTTTCCAAAAACCCTTCTCTAGCAACTAATAGCTATATAAATAGGTAGTTGAAATATAAAGTATGCCAATGATCACTTTCCTTATGCCCAAAGTAAGGACTATTAGGTGACTATTTAAGTACTAATATGGGGGTTTTTACTTCGTCGTCCATATGGCATGCTATTGTATGGATGCCATTCACTTGAATGGTAATGTATGGATCAAATGCCTCTACGCCAAGGTAAGATGTGGAGTGGTATGACCGCAAGATGTGAGCGTGCAGTCAGGGAGAGTTAGCTTTGGTATGGCTATGTATGCATGCTTGCATGTGTATGTGGTGCGTATTTAATTATGGGTTTAAATTGTTATCGGGTAGCTTGATACGGAAGTATATGTATGGGTATACATATATGGAAGTATTTAAATTTACATTCTACATACTTCATTATGGGTTTGGGCTGAAATGAAACTCTTATGCAGGTACACTAACAACGAAATGTGTAGCTCGACTAGTTACGCTATATATGAGAGAACGTATGTATGCCACCGTGTCTACCTTTAGAAACAAATTTTTCCTAAGTTTGTGAGGACGTACGGAACGAGCATGCATCATGATAATTATCATTCACATAATTACATTGTTCCTCCCCTTATAAATTTCTTACTCGGTTATGTAACTCTTATCCATTATGGCCTTGTCTCACAAAGTGTACATATTGATGGTATAGATGGCAGCACCAGTTGGATGTGAGAATTTCCTGATGGTTTTCGGAACACCTACCCTCTTGTGGAGAGTTCTGCACTTTGTGGGGTACCATGAACCGCCCCTTTATCATTGGATTGAAGAGTACTTGGAAGGACAGCCATGGTATGAGGTGTGGCTCACTATACCAGCCCGCACACAACCGCCCTTCTGGAAAGAGTGGAAGGCAGAATCGGAAGGTAAGACTCCTTGGGAGGCTGCCCAAGTTGTGGCCTTTGAGGTTTTGAGGCAAATCTACCAACAGCATGGGGATGCACTCACTGGTAGTGCAACGAGTATGTTTCCTTGGGTGGATCCATCTACCACAAATTGGGAACAATGTAGCCAAAATGCTTTGATCAGAGATTAGGATGAGCGAGCAGATAGCTCTAGTCCCTCCATGAGTGCAATGTTTGCGGTGATGAAGATATTTTGTGCACGCCAGGACACCAGGGATTTCTGGCAGGAATCATACACCACCTGCATGGACAAACTCATGAGAGCTGAAGCCACGCAACATAAGCTCAAGAAGTGTGTGCGCAAGCAAAAGAAAGCCGCAAGTAAAGCCCAATGGGAATCTGACCAAGCCTATGTAGCTTTGGGTACTCTTCATGCCCAAATGGAGCAAGTGGATCAACAGAGGGTAGCAGCTCAAGAAGCTAGAGCTAATGATCAAGCAGTACTTGTAGGACTACGGGAGCAGTTGGAGACCGCCCATGTGGAGGTGTCCACAGCTAGACGTCAGCGTGATGCAGCAGAAAACTATGTCACTACAATAAGGATAGAGCGAGATAGGCACCGCGACATGAGTAATGCCTAGGACCATGCCAAAAGTGGCCTACGTCAGCAGCTTGCATAGGCTCAACTTCAAGTAATGAACCTTCAGCATGAAGTGCACTATTTGAACAACCAGCTGAACCTAGTCCTGGATGGGGAAGAAGATGGTCCAAATATGGAAGAAGATGATGATGAGGATGAGGAAGAGGAGGAGGTGGAGCCTAAGGAAGGAGATGATCCTATCTCTAACCTTGATAGTGATCATGACAAGGATTAGATCGCGTAGTACTTAGTAGAAGTACTTAATGTATCTTCGTTGGTTATGTAATGGACTTGTAGATTGAGTTTGGTGTTGGTGATTTGAACTATTTTGTAATATTGTTATTTGCACGACTACCGCACATTTGGTTTAACACCTATGCAAATTTCAGTTGATCTATCTGAGCTCATGATTTGAATATTAATGTGCTATGAGTCCGATAAGTGATCAAATTGGTGGTGTCATGTTGCGAGAAAGAATTATTATGCCTCTGTTTTTATTGTGAATTTGAGAATTGTCTCCAGTAATTTCAGTTTGGCATGATTATGATTCATCTACAATCTTGTGGCATCAACCAATAATCGCTTATTGTTGCAACTTCGCAGATGATGCGCACCTAGGTAGGAGCTAGTAGTAGCTAGGATGGCAATGGTGATGACTTACCACCACCACCACCACCATTCGCTCAGGAGTTCTTTGCTTAGTTCTTGGGGAGCCATAGGACAATGGAAGAAGATCTACGCTTCATCACGCAGAACACCGCTCGTGGCCATCCATAGCAACAAGGGGCCAAGCCAAATCAGCATAGTAATTTCAAGGAATTTCTGGATACAAAGCCTCCTATCTTTAAGGTAGCAGAGGAACCACTACAGGCTGACGAGTGGCTCAACACCATTGAGCAGAAGTTTCGTCTGCTAAGGGTCACTGAGCATCTAAAAGCTAAATATGCTTCTCATCAGCTGCAAGGACCATTAGGGATCTGGTGGGCACATTTCTTGTCATCACTACCTGCTAATGCATGAGTGACATGGGAGCAGTTCAAGTTGGCTTTTCGGGGACATCATATTCCCTCAGGCCTAATGCACATGAAAGCGGCTGAATTTATGAGGCTCACTTAGGGAATGAAGACTCTCACAAAATATATGCACGCATTCAATAATTTGTCTAGGTATGCTCTAGGTTTTGTGGATACTGAGGAGAAGAAGATAGAGAGCTTCAAGCGGGGTCTAAGCACTAAACTGATGAAGACCATGGCCAATTCCAAGTGCACTACTTACAACGAGTTTATCAGCGATGCTCTAACCCAGGAAAACCACAATAACATGCATGCGGCTGCTAAGGGTCGCAAGAGGGCATTCAAGGCAGGTGCCTTTGGATCTTCATAGTCTAGAGCACCTATCACAGCTAGGCCACAATTTCATCCACTTGCACCCAAGTTTACGCCTCCACCACCTAAAGCTCAAAACAGCAGACCTTAGAAACCATTCCGTAAGGCATTCACTATTGCCTTACTTAAAGGAACTGGCAGTCAGGGGAGCTCCATAGGACTTAGGAGTAATCAGCCCTGTTTCAACTGCAACCAGGTGGGGCATTGGTCCAAGGAATGCCCCCACCCCAAGAAGAATAGCAATCCGAATCAGAACAATCAGAGGCAGGCGAACATAAGGGCACATCTAGGGTACATGCTTTATACCACTGTGGAGGAAGTGCCCACTAGAGAAGTTGTCATGACTGGTATGTTTCTTGTCAACAAGCATCCTGCTGTTGTTTTATTTGATTCAGGAGCTTCTCATTCATTTATGAGTCAAGCATTTGCATCTAGACATGATCAGGAAATAATTGAAGTAAGCAAAGGGGGTTATAATATAAGTTCAGCGGGGGCAACTATTTCTACAAATAAGATAGTAAAAAATGTGCTCATCTCTATACAAGGGAGGGAGTATACAACGAATTGATAATATTTCCCGGGTTATCGATAAGTGTAATCTTAGGCATGAATTGGATGAAGGATCATGGTGTTCTCATTGATATGAGCACTCGTACTATTATGTTGAGAGAACCCACAGGAGGGAATGCTTTTCTAGTACCACTCTCTAGCAATTTTGAACTCCAACATTTAGCGTGTGCTATCCAAACCACCACCCTTTGTGATATCCCCGTGGTTTGTGAGTTTTTGGATGTATTTCTAGAGGAATTACCAGGCTTACCACCTAATAGGGATGTGGAATTTAAGATTGAGTTAGTGTCAGGTATGGCACCCATCTCAAGAAGGCCCTATATAATGCCACCCAATGAGTTAGCAGAACTTAAGATTAAGTTATAGGATCTGTTGGACAAGGGTCTTATCCAACCTAGCTCATCTCCATGGGGATGTCCAGCATTGTTTGTGAAAAAGAAGGACAAGTCACTAAGAATGTTTGTAGATTATAGACCACTCAATGCTGTGACCATCAAGAATAAATACCCATTGCCCCGCATCAACATTTTGTTCGATCAGCTAGCAAAGGCAAAGGTATTCTCCAAAATTGACTTGAGGTCAGGCTATCATCAGATAAAGATCAGGCTAGAGGACAGACCTAAAACTACTTTCTCCACTAGGTACGGCTTATATGAGTATTTGGTTATGTCTTTCAGGCTAAGAAATGCTCTTGCCTACTTTATGTACCTGATGAATTCGGTATTCATGCCCGAGCTCGACAAGTTCGTGGTCATGTTTATCGATGATATATTGATTTATTCAGAAAATGAGTCAGATCATGAAGAGCATCTGAGGATTGTTTTATCCAGACTGAGGGAGCATAAGCTATATGCAAAATTTAGCAAGTGTGAATTTTGGTTGAGCAAAGTACCTTTCCTAGGTCACATCTTATCAAGGGATGGAATCTCTATTGACCCATCAAAAGTGCAAGAGGTCATGGATTGGAAAGCCTTGACTTTAGTTCATAAAGTTCGGAGTTTTCTAGGGTTAGCAGGATATTATTATCATTTCATTCTAGAATTTTCAAAGATAGCTAAGCCCATGACCAGACTACTTCAGAAAGATGAGAAGTACAAATGGACACCAGAATGTGAAGCAGCTTTTCGCACCCTCAGAACTCTGTTAACTACAGCACATGTTCTAGCACAACCAGACATTGAAAACCCTTTTGATGTATTTTGTGATGCATCAGGTATAGGTTTGGGGTGTGTACTTATGCAAGAAGGAAGGGTTGTTGCATATGCTTCTCGGCAATTGAGAAAACATGAAGTCAACTACCCTACACATGATTTAGAACTTGCAGCAGTTGTTCATGCATTAAAGATATGGAGACATTATTTGTTGGGCAATGTATGTCATATATATACTGACCACAAAAGCCTCAAGTATATCTTTACCCAACCAGAGCTGAACATGAGACAACGAAGATGGTTGGAATTGATTAAGGACTACAATTTAGAGGTGCACTACCATCCGGGAAAAGCTAATGTTGTAGTAGATGCACTCAGTCGAAAGTCTCATTGCAACACTATGAAACCATTATTGGAAGATGGATTCAACTTGTTACACCCTATTGCATTGCACAACATCACGATTAGTTGTTCACTTGAGAGCAAAATCATAGAGCTGCAACAGATAGATGTAGGTATAAGTCACATCAAGAGAAAAATGCAAGAGCAAGAAACCAAGCATTTCAGATTGGATGAAAGAGGTGTGTTATGGTTTGAGGACCGACTCATGGTACCAAAAGACCGTGAGCTTAGGAACCAAATTTTAGATGAACCTCATTCATCCAAATTGTCTATCCATCCGGGTAGTAGTAAGATGTACCAAGATTTGAAAACTCATTTTTGGTGGACTAAGATGAAGAAAGAGATCACAGCCTATGTCGCTAGGTGCGATAACTGCAGTAGAGTAAAAGCTGTTCATATGAATTCTACCAGATTACTTCAGCCATTACCTATTCTAGGTTGGAAAATGGGAAGAAATCAGTATGGACTTTATCACCGGTCTTCCAACGACACCGCAAGGTCATGATTCAATATGGGTTATTGTAGATCGTCTCACCAAGTCAGCACATTTGGTACTGGTTCACACAACCTACCATGTGGGGAAGTACGCTGAACTGTATTTTTCTCAGATCGTGAGACTACATGGAGTACCTAGGACCATAATCTCAGATCGAGGACCACAGTTCATAGCTCATTTTTGGGAGCATTTACACCAGGCTTTGGGAACCAAGCTAATCAGAAGTTCAGCATACCATCCGCAAACTTCCAGACAGACCGAGCGAGTGAACCAAATCTTAGAAGATTTGCTTAGAGCTTGTGTTATATCTTCAAAAGGTTTGTGGGAGAAATGGTTACCTTTAGCTGAATTCTCCTACAACAACAGTTATCAAGCAAGTATCAAGATGGCTCCATTTGAAGCTTTATATGGCAGAAAATGTAGAACTCCGTTGAATTGGATTGAGCCCGGTGAGAGGAGATACTTTGGTATTGACTTTGTCAATGAAGCGAAAGAGCAAGTGCGTGTTATCCAACAGCATATGAAAGCAGCTCAATTGAGACAAAAGAGTTATGCTGATAAAAGAAGAAGACCACTGACCTTTGAAGTGGGTGACTATGTATACTTGAAAGTATCACCCATGAAAGGGGTGAAGAGATTTGGAATGAGAAAGAAGCTTTCACCTAGATATATAGGGTCATACAAGATTCTGGAACGAAGGGGGAATGTTGCTTATAAGTTACAACTTCCACCTGAGATGAGTGCAATATTTGATTTCTTCCATGTTTCTCAGTTGAAGAAATGTCTTCGAGTACCTGAAGAAGCTATTGCACCCACCAACGTACAGCTTCAATCGGATTTGACCTATGAAGAAAAGCCAATCCGAGTATTAGAAGAGATGGACAGAGTGACATGGAGTAAGATTATTAAGTTCTATAAGGTGGTGTGGAACAATCATAGTGAACAAGATGCTACGTGGAAAAGAGAGGATTATTTGCGAGAGGTTTATCCCGCCTTTTTCCAAGAATGGTAGGTCTTGCAAATTTCGGGATGAGATTTTTATAAGGGGGAGGGGCTGTAACACCCTAGGTGTTACCCTTGCATAACTTGACTTGCATAGCATGAGCATGATCATCAAGCATTCATATATAAGCATTTACACTTGAAACATTTGATTGAAACATATGCAACATTTCTTATTATTTCATGTTTCCATGTGTTTATGCATATGATCATGAGTGTAAACATGTAATTGATTAATATGGGTCACAAAAACATATTAACAACACTTAGGCTAACAAAAGGGAACATGGTTCATGAATGTCACCTTTCATGATCAAGCATTTAAGTAAGATTTCATGTGTTAACCTAGATAGCCCTATGAGTGACTAATACATGAAATGATTGTGTGACCATGCAATTAGCATAAACATGTTTATAGTATCATTATGAACAACTTTGATATTCATGGTTAGGGGTAAATAGGTCATTAAGCCCTAGTTTGAATGTAGACCATCATTTGAATGTGACATGTTTGACCAAGTTTGAACTATGTGTTAGAGACCTTGCAAGGAGGTGGTCACAAAAGTAAAGTTGTAGTATTTGATATAGGGAACAACGTTTATTTTTGGGTCATTGACTGAATTAGCTCTTAACATGCTTGAATTTGGCTCACAAAAATCAGCAAAACAACAATTTCAACACTTAACAATTTTTCTAAGTCATTTGGAAATGACAGGCTGACAAGCCGACTTTTGGGATGATGTAACTCAGTTTTGGTTGCGAATTAGAGCATGATTCCTTAAGAACAAATGGAGCTGGTACATAGGTCTACAAAAGTCGTTTAGGTCATTTGCACTATGGAGCTATGGTTTAGCGGTTAAATCGCTGTCAAAACTCACTATCAGGCGTTGCTGCTTAACTGAATGCGCTGAACGACGCCAGGTTCAGTGGCCGACACCGATAGGCTTTGCGTGCCACGTGGTGGCCAGCGATGGCCGCGCGTCACCGGTGCCCTGTCCGATGCGGCCAAGGCGGACCAATGCACACTACATCACCGCCAGCACCCGCCTGCACTCAACCGCGCACGCCATTTGCTTTTCTCGGCCTCCTTTCTCGCCCGTAGCAGCATCCGCCTCAGCACTAAGCGCTGTCGTCGCCATTGCCAACGCCAGCTCGCCCTCGCCACTTCTCCACCACCACAGCTGCTCCACGAGCACCCCCATGACTCGCCGCATCCACCCGTGCTCGCTGAACGCACTCGGTAAGCCCCAGCACCGTGCGTGAGCTCACCAGAGCATCACTGCCATGCCCGTCACCGTGGCTAGAGCACCTCCCTCCACCATTGGCCGTGCCATCTTGTGTGTTGGGTTTGCCTGAGTCTGTAGAAGCTTGTCCATGCTTTAGATTGCTTCGCCGTGGTCTCCACCGACATAGCGCCGTCGTCCAGCTCCTCTGAGCCACCATGGTCACCGCCGCCGTCGCTAGCACGGACGAGAGGCCCAACCAAGTAGTTCAATCGATGCGCTAGGTCCAAGGGTCATGTCATGTTGATGTCACCGCTGGCGAACTCACCGGCGACGAGCTCTAGCCGCGCAAGCATCGCGGAGCGCCGCTGCTTTGTTCAGTGCCACTGACGCGTGGGGTCCCCTGTCAGGCGGGACCCAGCTGTCAGCGGCAGTAGAGAGTAGGATAGTTCATTTGATTCAGGATTTCATGCTGTTTTGTAATATTTATATCTCTAGTTGTGTAGCTTCAAAAATTGTGAAATAAATTTGGTAGTGTTCCTTAGGAAGCATAGTATTTAGAAAAAATATAATATTAACACTTGCTGTAGAATTTTTTGGAGGATTTAAATTGAAACTTGAAATGTGTTTTTGAATGCATGCAAAATTGTTTATTTTATATCTAGAGTTCCTGTGCACCAAAAATTATGAAATTTTTGTGGAAGCTATTCTTGACATGTATGAGCTCTAGTAAAAATTTGAGGATCAGTGCATGTGTAGATTTGTAGTTATAGATTTTTATTTTATAAATAGGTAATCCTTGTATGAATTATTTATGGATCCAATATTCATGAAATTTGTTGGAGGTTATCCTAGTACCATACGGATGATATGAAAAATAAGACATCTGTTGCTTGACACTTTCATTAGGGTTTTCTATTTTTGCTATTGTAACCCTTTCTGTCTTGTCATTTTTGTATAGAATGTTCTACTTGGTGAAATGGCATGAAACTTTTACAGTAGTCTTTTGGTAGCATTAGAAAGGCACTGTAAATTTTTGAGAATTTATGATGCATATTTAGTATATGTTTATTATTTAACCTAAGTATCTAAATAAAATGATAAATGCATTTAAATAAATATTTTGGGCTGCACCATTATATTTTCTTCAGTGTATTTGGTATGCTTGCACTGTTGGTAGACTTTGTGTTGTCAAATTTGGAGTGCTTATATGAAGTAGAAGTATTGTTGCTTTATAATTCGAATTGAGCGGGATTTAGGACAGATTCTATAGTTTGATGTGTTGCATGGTAAAAATGGTGTTTGCTGTAAAAATGGTTAATAACAAAGTTGTAGAAAACTTCTTCATTTATCTTGTGTTAAAATTTCCGAGCAATAGGCCGAAGAGTTTGGGAGTTATGGCTATTCAAATTAGTGTTTCTGAATTGCTTGCTCTCTGGAATTTCTGGACAGCATTGAGTTGCTTGTCTGTTTTGGTTAAGATAAATTGTGAATTAGCTTTTGGTTACTAAATAAGAGTTGTAGGCAATTTTATTAGCTTTCTAGAAAGTCTAATATCACCACTTTTGGTTATGTAGAACTGCAGTTATGAGTAAAATAATTTGCTGCTGTTTTGTAGTGTGGTACATGAACTGCTGAAGTGTTTTATTGAATCATTAAGAAGAGATATGCACCTACTCAGTAAAAACAAGATACATTTGTTATTACTTCAGCACCATGATGTTAAGAATACATACAAGAATGAATTCGTCACATATCATCATATTATACTTGCCATGCATACATTCACAATACCTTATGCTATATTCATGCATCTAGGATCGGAGGAAGAAATAACGTTGCTAGAGTTCGACGAAGTAGAGGAAGGGGACCGGCAGGAGAATCCTCAAGCCGCAGCTCCCGAAGGCGAGGAGCAGAACCCTGAAGAGCTTCTAGAGTGCCCTGATTATCGCCCCACGTCCTTTCAGAAAGGCAAGCCCCAGAGCATTTTTAAGTCTCCCAGTATTTTACAAATGATTACTTAAGTACTTATGATTGATGCATTAGGTTATAAGAGTTGAATGGAACCACTTGATGCATATAAATCCCTTGTCCAGATATATACACTGTTAACCCTGTGTAGGTCCAGTATCGAACATATGCTTAGCCATGCTTAGACCGATAGAAGTTGGGTGATTTCCTATCACCTGTGAGATATAGGTGGATACCAGAGCACGGTTGGCTATATTTTCTATCGTGGAACAGAACCATAGGGTGATGGAAATCAAGGCCAGGCAGAGTCTATGCGTAGGCTGACTCATGTGATTCCATCTGTGCCAGTTTAGGACCGTACCATTGTTGGAACTTCTGACAAGATTGAACGCATGCCTATCATTTAGCTGGCCGGATAACTCGTTCCGACCACGAAGCCGAGTAGCTCAACTCAGGCCAGGTCCCATTCTGTTGTGCACTCCTTGTAGGGAACCAAACTAAGCCCAAGGGCAGGGTAGTCCTGAATGTCCTGGCATTTGGTGTTCCTAACTATGTGGCACGGTACGAACCCATGAAATGTGTATCTGCGTTGTACCAAAGGTGACCTAAGGTGACTAATTATCTGGTCTACCTGGGTTTGTGTTAGGAATAAATTCCCAGCTGGTTGAAATCGATTCGAATCACCATCTCTCCCGGATAGTGAGAAACTTGGCTAGCTCCAGCATCGTAGTAACTGTGTTATGGAACATGATGGTTTGAATGAATATGGAATTGCAATACCAGCTATGGTTACTATTGTATGCTTTTAAAATGATATACTACATGTCTAGCATAGGATAGTTGCTAATTTAGAGATGGATAGTTATAATTAACTTGATAATAGAACCATAATTATATAACTGAGTTAATCACTTTTATGCAAAAAGTTGTCAAGCTATCTCCACTTATATAGCCTTGCATGATCCTTGGAGTCATTTTATTTCTGGTTATGACAGGTAAGTCTTGCTGAGTACTTTCTCATACTCAGGGTTTTATTTCCTATTGTTGCAGATGGCACTGTTTATCATGGTTATTGCAAGAGTTGCTTCTATCCCACCATGGTTGAGGAGTAAGCCTTTGGCAGGCTTCTTTATTAATCCCTCTATTTGCTTTTGTGGACTATGATCCTAGTTCAGCACTATACTAAACTATGTTGGAAACTTTACTTACAAACTTAATTTGCTTCCGCTTTTATCTATCAAACTCGGTTTGTAATAACTTGATTTCATACTCTGATGATGAAAATATATCTATGAACTTTATGTAATATGTGACATGTATGTTGAATCATGTACGATCTTGGTTGTTGTAAATCATTTAGCAAGATCTGTCATGGTACTCGATGGACTACCGAGTTTATATGGGTTCAAGTATGACAGTGCGACCGCTTGCGGGCTGCCATTGTACTTGTACTCTTATAAATTGGTCGGTTCCGCGACAGCAGCAGCACCACGATCACTTGTTTTAACCATACCTAGAGTTCTTGGCATGCAAAAAGTGTGATCCTAGACTTTCTGTAAAGCTAATGAAATTACATAAAACTTTTTTATTAACACCAAAAGCTGATTCAATAAATAACAAGGTCCGAACACATCATGAAGCAGACCTTATACAACTAAGGACAAAAAACTAGTAGTAACTTCAAAAATGCATATCTCAAGTTATATTCATCCAACAAGCATGGTCCTTAACTTTATAGAAAGCCTATTAAGTTATATATAACTTTCTTATTATCATCTTCAGATGATTCTATAGCTAACAAGGTTAAACAACACCAAGAAGCCATCTCTGTCTAGATTTGGACAGAATCTTCTATTTCACTTTGAACAGCAATAACTAGAGTTCTAGACCACCAAAAGCAATGATCTTAGACATTTTAGAAAGCTTCGAAAAATCACTACAACTCTCCTATTATCACCAATACATATTCCATGTTTAAATAAGACAAATAATACAATCATTCAGATCTATCTAGAGGACATGCAAAACCTAACAGCAACTTCTAAAATTTATAACTCCTAAACCAGCAGGCCTAAAATCATGAAATTTTAGGACAAGCAAGACAAGGAAATTATCTACATAGAGACTATACATGCAGCCATTTTAGAATATAACAATTTGATGTTTCACTTGTTTGGCTAACACAGAGCATACACACATCAGCCATTTAATAACTTCAACAACCACTAACACACTTAGCAACACTTTATTGAACACTAGTCACTCAAAGCATCACTGAATACAATTACAAGCTTTATCTATAATTTTGCTTTTATTAATCCTTTCACCTAATAAACATATATATTATTTTAGTGATATATGAGAACAACTAGTTTGGGGCTGAGATTTTATGAGTGGTAGATGTTATCAAAACATGGCTACCACACAAATTTCACATGCTCAGGTTTTATAACTTAATTACTATGAAAAAGACAAATTGCTATGGCAAGAAAAACATGTAAAAGCAAGATAAATCTAAAGATCATCATTTTTAGTAAACATATAGCCATATTATGGTTTCTTAGGTCACAATATCACCATGCAAGGGCAAAGGAACCACCTTTCACATTTTTCAATATATAAATTATTTATAAACCATTTAAAACCATTTATCAAGCATTAATTAAGTTAAATTCATAACTCAACCATACTACATACAATGAGTAAGAAATTTTTACCACATCACACATATAGCATCAATAGCCTACCATAAAAATTTCATAGCAATTGGAGCAACACAACTTAAGATATGAATTAATTCCTAGAAAACCCTAATTAAACTAGATCAATAAAAGCAGCAAAAACCTTCTACTAACACATATCATAAGATGACTCTACTGCATAGATCAACTCTCAAGGATTCCAAAAAGTCTTCATTTGCTATTTTATGATTTTTCTATGATTTATTATGATTTTTCAAACTTTCAGCCAAATAAAAGCAATAAAGGAAAACGTATTTGCACCGAGGCCCCTGAACTTTGACGAAAATAAATTCCAGCAAAAAGGCCCTCATAGGCACTATTCACATGAGTCATAGGTGTGCAGATAGGCCCTTCCCTTTCCTCTAATTGCTGCGCAAGGCCCTTCTCTTGATTCAAAAGCAAAGCAACCGCACGGGGAAGCCGACCGATGATCGATTCGGCTCGATGGGGCCTTGTCGGTGGCGAGGAAGGGCCAGCGAGGCTAGGCCGTGGCCGCACCTAGCCTATGGCTGGGCCAGCTACAACCCATGGCCTCCTGTCTAGGCATGCTTGTGGTGGACGTGGGCCATGGTGGCCATAGCTTGGAGAGCGGCTTCAATGGCGGCATGGTTGGGGCCAGAGAAGGCGTGGCGGCATGCGACGACAATGGCACTAGGGTTAGCAACCAAGGTGAAGTATGCATGGAGGAATAGCTATGACCGAGAGCTTAGTAGCTAGCAATGGCCATGGCTCTTGCGCTGCAGCAGAAATAGGAGAGTGAGCGACGACAGAGATAGCAAGAGAGCAAGAGAGAGAAGCAGGCGCTCGGTTCTCCAACTCGGCTCGACGACACATGGGCGCAAGGTGGGGGCGATGTCGGGGCATGGATGCCACGTGCCATGCATGGCCTAGGCCGGTCAGCCATGAACATAAGGCATTTCAAGAACTATCAAGTTAATACCACCATGAAAATACAACAAAAACTACCAACTTTCCCATCGTCTATCTCCTAATTTGGTTGTCATGTGATCACGACACAAGAGGCAAAGTTGTATATCTTCGTGTGGTGAACAACATTGATTTAAGGATCAAGAGCTAACTCGGCCTAGATTTGGAGATACAGATCTCCAAAGGAGGATACCCAAAAACGGAACTCTAAATTTTGGTTTCAGGCCGACTGGAACGGCATTCTTCTCCCTCTTCCAACTCCTAATCCATTTAATTTTGGCACAAGCTGTAGTAACCAAAGTTGTAGAGCTACGCTTGATCAACAACTTTGCTTAAAGGACCTTGGGCTGGTTCAGCATGGCTACGAAGATACAAGCCTCCAAAGTAGGGTATACGAAACTAAAAACTAAATTCAGTTAAGGCCTAAATTCAAGAATCTTTTTGCTATTCTTGCAATAACTTTTGAAAGTCCAAACATGCTCCAAAAGTGATGAGACTTATTTTGTTGTTTCCAACACAAAGTGTACTTCAACTCATAGTAAGGAACCCACTTGAGCTGCCATATAAATTTGGAAGATAAAATGTCACAAACTTGCCATCACGCTGCTACTGATTGAGGACTTTGAAAAGTTTGAGGGGTCAAAACAACATTGCATTCAAATTTGAGACCACTATATGAGACACTTAGAAGTTGAATCATGTCCTAGTCCAAAAATAAACCTTGTTGTACTCCACTCAAACTTCAACTTTTATTAAAGGTCAAACCTCATATTTGGTACATAAACCATTGCTTCATCTTGGTCAAACCAGCATCTCATTAAACCCTAGAATTAGGGTTTTCGACCAATTGAGGCATTTTCTTGACATTTGCTCAACACGAACCCTTCATGACTTTTGTTGTAGAGTTCAATTAGAGTTATTTGGGCAAGGTAGCAAGGTTTGGTCGACATCTCATATTCCCATTTACTTAATAAAGCCATTCAATCAAGGTTATTAGTTATCATTTCATGTGACTTCTTGGCTCCAAACTTCACGAAACTTTTCCATTGGTCAAGATGGATGCATGTTGATGTAATGTTCATGAAATAAGCATTTTTAACATTACTAATGCCTAATCTTAACCAGGGTCCACATGTAAGCAAAGTGTATTGTCCGAGTCCAAGTTGGGGCTCATTTTCCACCTGGGGTGTTACAGGAATTTGACCATTGGGCAGGTCACCGCCATGTCCAGTGCTAGGCACCACCCTATTCGGTGACCTTGCAAAAAAAGCTTCAAGGGGTATAAAAACTCTATTTGCTTGTGTGGCTATAAATAGAGAGTGTGGCCAGCCTTGGCCACTCTCTTGGCACCTCATACACTTGTGCACACCCTTTGAAAGCTGAGCAACACACTCCACTCACTTGTTCACTTGATTTCATCATCTTGAGTGAGATTAGAGAGCCTCTAGTGCATTGGATTGAGTTGCATCATCTTGTGGCACTAATTGGGTGATTTGGGCTTGTTGTGAGCTTGTTACTCTTGGTGTTTGCTAACACCTAGATGGCCCAGTGATTGGAGGATCATTGAGCAGAGTTGGTGATAGTCTCTGACCTCGATCAATTCCTTGTGAGGGGTCTTGTGCCTTCCCTGGGGGAGCACCGAAGGCAACTCTAGTAAATTGCTCATGTCATTGATCTACCTCACTTGTGGGTAGGTTCTAATGGTGTCCAATTGTGTGGATGAGGTTCGTGCAACACCTCTTAGCCATCGAACCACCAAGTGTTGGTCGACACAATGGGGACTAGCGTGTCGGCAAGCACGTGAACCTCAGGAGAAAACTCTTGTGTCACTTGTGTGATTAGATTTCTCCCGATGATTGGATTGTCTACATCTTGTGATTGGTTCATTCCTTGACCTAGCGGTATAATCACCATACTCACTTTTTATATTCCTTACAAACTAGTTGTCAAGCTCTTTAGTGTAATTAGTTTTGAGAGCTTGTCTTGCTTGCTAGTTTAGTATCACCTAGTGGAGCTCTTTAGCGTAGACTTGTTGAGACCTCTTAGTGAGTAGTGACATAGCAATTGTTTGTGCCTAGTGATCATAGCAACTAGAATTTTTGGATAGGTGGCTTGCAACGGTTGTAGAGCTAGAGCAAAATTGTATTTCACCATTTAGGTTACTAACCACTTGCTCTAGTGTGTTTGTAGAAAATTTTTATAGGTTATTCACCCCCCTCTAGCCATCTAGGACCTTTCAAGTGGTATCAGAGCCATGGTCACCATTTGTTTCAAGGCTTAACAACCTTCAGTGCAAAATATCACTCAAATTGTGTTCAACCATTTTGGGGGTAAACCATTGTTCTTTGATGGCACATCTTTTGACTATTGGAAGAGAAAGATGAAGATGTACCTTGGTTCTATCAATGACAAGGTGTGGGATGTGGTAGAGAATGAGTTTGTGATTCTTGGCCCTACCAATCTCATTGACAATGACAAGATCAATAAACAATGCAATACCATGGCACTCAACACAATATACAATGGCATTGATTCAAAAGGTGTTTGAGCAAATCAAAGATCTTGAGAAGGCAAGTGAAGTTTGGGTGAGATTAGATGAAACATATAAGGGAACTTCAATGGTAAAAAATGCCAAGCTCTATATGCATAAAGATAAGCTATCAAACTTCAAGATGAAGGATGATGAGTCCATTCTAGAGATGTTCTATAGGCTACAAGTCATCATCAATGATCTCAAGAGTTTAGGTGAAAAGGTGAAGGATGAGGACTTCTCTCACAAATTCTTGATTTTTTTGCCAAAGAGATTCAAGACATTGAGAACTATCATCTTTAGAGGTAGATTAAAGGATGTCACTCCAAATGAGGTGCTTGGTGATGTGATGACCATGGACCAATACAATAGTGATGGTGAAGAGCTTATGAAGGAGTAAGACAAGAAGAAGAAGAGTGTGGCATTCAAGGCCGGCACTTCATCATCCAAGAACAAGAACAAGGGCAAGGCTAAGAAGGAAGAATCAAGTGATGAAGAATGCTCTCATGATGATAGTGATGATGAAGCACTGGCTCTCTTTGTGCGCAAGTTTGGCAAGATGATGAAGAAGAAAGGCTATGGTGCAAGGAAGTGAAGAGATCACTTCAAGAACAAGGAGTATGTGAGGCTGTGCTACAAATGCAAGAACCCCGATCATTGTTGTAGCGGATTGTCCCTACAATAGTGACAATGAGTATAATGAGAAGAAGAAGAGCAAGAAAGAAAGAAGGAGAAGAAAGAGAAGAAGATGACCTTCAAGAAGAAGAAGAAGGGTGGATCCTATGTTGTCACATGGGATAGTGATGCCTCCACCGATGATGATTCAAGTGATGATGACAAGGCATCCAAGAAGAAGGCTCTAGCAAGCATTGCTATCAACAACAAGCCTTCACTATTTGACTACTCCATCATGCTTCATGGCCAAGGGCTCCAAGATAAAATATGATGAGAGTGAAAATGATGATAGTGAAAGTGAAAATGATAGTGATGATGATGAATTCTCAAATGAACAACTAATGAACATGCTAGAACAATTCGACTCAATAACTAACAAGAAAAGCAAGAAGTGCAAAGAATTGCAAAAGAAGCTTAGTGCTCTTGAGCAATCCTTTGATGAGCTCAATGCTACTCATGATAGGCTAGTGGAAGCCCATGAGAACCTTGGCAAAGCTCACACCAAGCTTGAAAAGGCTCACTCCTTGCTTCTTGAACAAGATAAGGAAAGGGTCATAGTATCATTGATGTGGGCATAACATGTAACATTATTAAAGAATCATTTTATGAACCTAATGTTGTTGCTCCCACTAACCCTTCTTATAGCTCATCATCCACCACCGCTACCACTCCTACCTCTACTACTAGTGATGGTTTCACTTGTGATGCCTCACTAATGACTGAGAATGAGACTCTCAAGAGAGAGGTGGATGAGCTCACTCATGCCCTAGGCAAGGCCTATGGCGGTGAGGGCCTCTTGCTAAAGTGCTTGGGTAGCCATAGGTTATCTCTTAACAAAGAGGGATTGGGCTATACCCCCAAGAAAGGTAAAACAGCCTTTGCTAGTCCCAAAGCTAGCTTTGTGAAGAGCAATGGTCAGTTTTGCAATAGATGCAAGCAAGTAGGGCACTTAGAGCAATCTTGCATAAAGAACAAGAACAAGAACAATGCTAATGTATCCTCAATTTGTTTTGATTCTTGTTACATGCTTACCAAGGGTGTGAATGGTGTGAAGGCTGAGTTCATTGGTACACCAATTGTGGGCTCAAAGAAGAGGGCCATTTGGGTACCAAAGACCTTAGTAACTAACCTTCAAGGATCCAAGCAAATTTGAGTACCTAAAAAGAATTGATTTTCTTTTGTAGGTAAACTATAAAGCCAGAGGAAGGCATTGGGTGCTTGATAGTGGGTGCACACAACACATGACTGGTGATTCAAGAATGTTCAATTCAATAAACTCAAATGATGACAATGGGATTGCTAGTATAACATTTGGTGATAATGGGAAAGGCAAGGTCAAAGGGCTTGGTAAGATTGCAATATCTAGTGACTTGAGCATTTCCAATGTGGTACTAGTAGAGAGATTGAACTTCAACCTATTGTCGGTAGCTCAACTTTGTGATCTTTGTTTCAAGTGCATATTTGGAGTTGATGATGTAGAGATCATAAGTGTAGATGGCTCTAATTTGATCTTCAAAGGCTTTAGATATGAGAATCTATACTTGGTTGATTTCAATGCTAGTGAAGCTCAATTGTCAACATGTTTTCTCACTAAGTCTAGCATGGGTTGGTTATGGCATAGAAGGCTTGGTCATGTTGGAATGAAATAATTAAACAAATCGATTAAGCATGATCTAGTTAGAGACTTGAAAGATGTCACATTTGAGAAGGATAAGCTATGTAGTGCATGTCAAGCTAGAAAGCAAGATGGGAACACACATCCTAAGAAGAGGATAATGAGTACATCTAAGGCATTTGAGTTGTTGCACATGGATTTGTTCGGACCAACCACATACACTAGCATTGGTGGAAACAAATATGGATTTGTGGTTCTGGATAATTTCACTAGATATACATGGGTGTTCTTTCTTGTTGACAAAAGTGATGTGTTTGCAACCTTCAAGACATTCATCAAGAGAATTCACAATGAGTTTGAAACAACTATCAAGAAAGTGAGAAGTGATAATAGAAGTGAATTCAAGAACATAAGAGTTGATGATTTGTGTGATGAGTTTGGGATTAGGCATCAATTTTTGGCCAAGTACACTCCTCAATCAAATGGCCTAGTTGAGAGGAAGAATAGAACCTTGATTGACATGGCAAGATCAATGCTAAGTGAGTACAATGTGAGTCATTCATTTTGGGCCAAAGCAATCAACATGGCTTGCTACTATAGCAACTGACTCTATTATCATCCACTAAAGGAGAAGACCCCATATGAGCTCTTGAATGATAGAAAGCCCAATATTGCATACTTTTAGGTTTTTGGTTGCAAATGCTACATATTGAATAAAGGCACAAGATTGAGCAAGTTTGAGAAGAAATGTGATGAAGGTTTCTTGCTTGGTTACTCCACTACTATCAAGGCTTATAGAGTTTGGAATTTAGCTAGTGGTTATAGAGTTTGGAATTTAGCTCGTGGTACTCTTGAGGAGGTTCATGATGTGGAATTTGATGAAACCAAAGATTCCTAAGAGGAAGATGAGAATCTAGATGATGTGAGAGGCACTCAATTGGTCAATGCAATGAAGAACATGGACATTGGTGATATAAGGCCTGGAGAGGTTATTGATGTTGAAGATGACAAGAATCAAGTGCTCTCTATCTCAAATGTGCAAGCTAGTGGTTTGCATGATCATCATCAAGCAAGTGCTAGTGATGACAAAGTGCAAGCTCAACAACAAGTGGCTAGTTCATCATCTCAACCAAGTGATCAATCAAATGCTAGCAATCAAGTGCAAGTGATCCAACCAACCAATGTTGCAAGAGATCATCCTTTAGATTCTATCATTGGTGATATCTTAAGAGGTGTACAAACAAGATCAATATTGGCATCATTTTTATGAACATTTCTTATTTGTATCATCCATTGAACTAAAGAAGATAGATGAAGCTTTGTTGGATGTTGATTGGGTCAATGATATGCATGACCAGCTAAACAACTTCATAGGAAATCAAGTATGGAAGTTGATAGAGAGGCCTAAGGGACGCAATGTGATTGGAACTAGATGGGTCTTTCGAAACAAGCAAGATCAAGATGGGATAGTTGTAAGGAACAAAGCAAGATTAGTGGCTCAAGGTTATAGTCAAGTTAAAGGTCTTGACTTTGGAGAAACATATGCCCTGGTTGCAATATTGGAAGCAATTAGGATCTTGTTAGCCTATGCTTGTGCCCACAACATCAAACTATATCAAATGGATGTGAAGAGTGCATTTCTCAATGGCTACATCAATGAAGAAGTATATGTTGAGTAACCTCCTAGTTTTGAGGATGAGAAGAAGCCCAACCATATTTACAAGCTAAGATAGGCATTGTATGGTTTGAAGCAAGCACCTAGAGCATGGTATGAGAGATTAAGAGATTTCTTGCTCTCTAAAGGGTTCAAGATGGGTAAGGTTGACCCCACTCTCTTCACCAAGAAGATAGACAATGACTTGTTTGTGTTGCAAATCTATGTTGATGACATCATATTTGGATCAACCAATCAAGATTTTTGTGAAGAGTTTTTAAAAATGATGGCTAATGAGTTTGAGATGTCCATGCTTGGAGAGCTTAGTTACTTCCTTGGTCTTCAAACTAAGAAATTGAAGAATGATACATTTATTAGTCAAGGCAGGTGCATCAAAGACATGCTTAAGAAATTTAGAATGAATGATACAAAGTCAATTATTACACCAGTGGGGACAAATGGAAACTTGGATAGTGATGCTAGTGGCAATATGGTGGATCAAAAGTTGATCGGTCTATGATTGGAAGCCTACTCTATGTGACCGCATCAAGGCCGGATGTGATGTTTAGTGTATGCATGTGTGCAAGATTTTAAGCCTCACCAAGAGAAAGTCATTTAAAAGCAATAAAGAGAATATTGCAAAGTTGAGAGAAAGAGCACATCGGGCACATGTCAACTATTGGGAAGATCACTTGTGTCTTGGTCATCAAAGAAGCAAAATAGTGTAGCACTTTCAACTGCCGAAGCAGAGTACATTTTGACCGATAGTTGTTGCACACAATTACTTTGGATGAAGGCTACCTCGAGTTATTTTGGAATCAAGTTCAAGCAAGTGCCATTGCTATGTGACAATGGGAGTCCAATCAAGCTCACCAACAATCCAGTTCAACATGCAAGAACAAAGCACATTGATGTCCGCCATCATTTCATAAGAGATCACCAACAAAAAGGGGACATTTGCATTGAAAGTGTGGGCACCGACAATCAATTTACCAATATATTCACCAAGCCACTTGATGAGAAGAGGTTTTGCAAGCTAAGGATTGAATTGAACATACTTGACTTCTCCAATATGTGTTGATGCACCCCCATATATGACATGCCTCTCCTTCGAGCAAAGCAAGGTAAAGTTGATTGGCATGTCATTCATCCATTGCTAAGGACTTGTTTAGTGCATTTAGTCATTCCTTACATGTTTTAGGCTCATTCAATAAAATCAAATGAATTTGATACTTGTATGGTACCACTATAGCTTGTATGCTTGAAATGATCTAGTGGTAACATATGACATGTTTGCAGGCTTGTGAACCTAGTGTTTAATCTAGAAAATGTGCTATAAGTGTTTAACTCAACATGGTGCATGATAACCCTTATTTGGAGGTGCGAAGATGCTTGTGCGTGGATCAAGCCAAGTTAAATATCTTTTGCAAGTGATCTATATTGAACCAAATTGGGAAAATGATCCTCACTTCACATGGTTTTGCCCCAACCTATCTAAAATTTGAGCTCACCTTTTGTGCTAATTGTTGACAAAGAGGGAGAGAAATTCACAAAGATAGTAAAGATAGGGAGCAAACAAATGAAATTACATTGTAAGGGGATCAGTTAAAATTTGAAGCACACAAGTAGGGGGAGCAAGCTCATAAACTTGTATGTTGCATTTGAATGTGCATTATGTATGGTTGCTTGCATGGCACAAGTTCTTAAATTCCCTATCCATGCTTGTGTGGTGTATGCTAGATCATAGAAAATGATTGATGAAATGAAAAACTAGCATGCATAGGATAGCTAGATATTCCTTGAACTTTTACAAGTGGTACTAGAACATTGCTTCTAATGTTGATCTCATGAGGTATCTAGTTTGTCTTTGTTTTTCAAGTGATATCTAGCAAATCATGGTGCTAAGGATAGTGTACAAATGGCAACTTTGATTGGTATCATGTTTCAAAGGTCCATTTTTTACACCTTAGCATCATTTGGTAGACATTACTTCCCCACACTTCCTAATTTATGCATATGTGCAAGATTCCAAATCTAAACCCTTAGCACATATGTAGGGGGAGCTAATGCTACCAATTTTAGGTTTATGAAACATGTCCATAACCTTTACACATGGTAATATGCTTGGGCAAGCAACATGAATCCAAAAAGATTTTATTGAATATCTTTGTAAATAGGTTGTCATCAATTACTAAAAAGGGGGAGATTGAGAGCCCTAGTTTGGTTTTGGATAATTGATGAAACCTATGCACTAACCTTTGTCATGAGATGTGATATGAACTAGGTTGGTGAAATCCAAGTATGGAGCATGGTGGCACTCAATTAGTGATGATGATCACATGAAATAATGAAGATGGCCACATGTGATGATGATCAAGTGCTCTACTTGGAAAAGAAGAAAGAGAAAAACAAAACCCTATGGAGATCAAGACAAAGGTATAAATAGGGGTTTTGTTTCGGTGATCAAGACACTTTGGAGAGTGTGATCACATTTAGGATAGATGGCCATACTATTAAGAGGGGTTCTTAACTAGATAATTTGGTCATCTAGTGCCACTAGGTGTTGGACTTCATGCATTGCATTTAGGCCTAGTGCACATTAGAGAGCAAGTGAAAATATGTATCGAAAATGTTTTGAGAAATGCTAACTTTGCCCTAACTTGTTTTGAGAAAACACTTTGGGAGTTAGCAACGCTTGGAAAAGAGTGTTAGACTACTTATGGATCGAATTGAGAAACAAAATCATAGCTAACGAAGGTTTTTGCCTCGGGGGTGGTCACTGCCATGGCAGGGGTGGTGCACCACCAAGGCCTATCCGATGACCGGGTAACCATGGCCGAGAGTAGCAGTTTTGGGGTGGTCACCACCCCTACTGGTGTACACCACCACTGGCACAGTGGTGCACCACCATAGGGTGTCCAGTGCCACCATCACTTTTTGACAGAGAGCTGAGGCAACCGAGGGGGCACCACCCTGGTTACTGCCATGGGTGTGGTGGTGCACCAACCCTTTTATTCAGAGAGCAGGGAAATCAGGGGGCTTGGCTGGGTGGTCACCGCAACCACCATGGCGGTGCCACCACCACCCTATCCGGTGCCCCAATGGCTAGTTTTTAGCCATTGGAATTCAACCATTGGGCAGGTCACCGCCATGTCTGGTGCCAAGCACCGCCCTGTCCGATGACCTCGCAAAAATAGCTTCTAGGGTTATAATGGCTCTATTTGCTTGTGTGGCTATAAATAGAGGGTGTGGCCAGCCTTAGCCACTCTCTTGGCACCTCATACACTTGTGCACACCCTCTGGAAGCTAAGCAACACACTCCACGCACTTGTTCACTTGATTTCATCATCTTGAGTGTGATTGGAGAGCCTCTAGTGCATTGCATTTAGTTGCATCATCTTGTGGCACTAGTTCGGTGATTTGGGCTGGTTGTGAGCTTGTTACTCTTGGTGTTTGCCGACACCTAGATGGCCCAATAATTGGAGGATCATTGAGAGGAGTTGGTTATTGTCTCTGGCCTAGATCGATTGCTTGTGAGGGGTCTTGTGCCTTCCTCGACAGAGCGCCAAAGGCAACTCTAGTAAATTGTTCATGTCATTGAGCTACCTCACTTGTGGGTAGGTTCTTGCAGTGTCCAATTGTATGGATGAGATTTGTGCAACACGTCTTATCCGCCAAACCGCCAAGTGTTGGTCGACACAATAGGGACTAGCGTGCCGACAAACATGTGAAGCTCAGGAGAAAAATCTTGTGTCTCTTGTGTGATTGGATTTCTCCCAGTGATTGGATTGTCTTCATCTTGTGATTGGTTCATTCCTCGACGTCATGGTATAATCACCATACTCACTTTATACATTCCTTGCAAACTAGTTATGAAGCTCTTTAGTCTAATTAGTTTTCAGAGCTTGTCTTGCTTGCTAGTTTAGTATCACCTAGTGGAGCTATTTTGTGTAGACTTGTTGAGACCTCTTATTGAGTAGTGACATAGCAATTGTTTGTGCCTAGTGATCATAGCAACTAGAATTGTTGGATAGGTGACTTGTAACCCTTGTGGAGCTAGAGCAAAATTGCATTTCGCCATTTAGGTTACTAACCACTTGCTCTAGTGTGTTTGTAGAAAATTTTTATAGGCTATTCACCCCCTCTAGCCATTTAGGATGTTTCAGCAGCTAGGGCGCAGCTAGGGCGCAGCTCGCCCTAGAAGGCTAAGAGATTGCCAAACTTGCTCATCAGACAAAGCATGAAGACATGGAAATTTTGACTAAGAAGTCAGGGGTTACCTTGACTATTGAAGATGAGCCCACAAAGAAGATTGCTCTAGATGCTGGTGACTCCTCCAAGACGGCTATCATCAATACCCAACTCTCACAAGAATAGGAATTCATGCTCACCAAATTCCTTAGGGACAAGGACATCTTTGCATGGAAACTGGCTGATATGCCAGGTGTCCCAATGGATTTGGCTGATCACAAATTGGAGTTAAAACTGGTTCCAAACCAGTCAAGCGGAGATTGTGATGCTTTGTGCCAGATATGAAAGAAGCTATCAAGAAGGAAATCACCAAACTACTGGTTACCGAGTTCGTCAAAGAAATCCTTCACCCTGAGTGGCTTGGTAACCCTATTTTGGTTCAAAAGAAGAACTCAGCTGAGTGGTGCATGTGTGTTGATTATACAGATCTTAATAAGCATTGCCCGAAGGATCCCTTTGGTTTACCTCACATGATTAGATTGTGGACGTGATAGTAGGCTCAACTTTACTCTCCTTTCTTGATTGTTATTCAGGCTATCATCAAATTGCTCTCAAGGAATAAGACCATCCTCATATAGCATTCATCACCCCTTTTGGGCCCTATTGCTACACCACCATGACTTTTGGATTGAAGAACATAGGAGCCATGTATCAACGTGCTATTCAAGCCTATCTTAGTGATCAGATTGGGGATAATGTTGAAGCTTATGTGGATGATGCAGTGGTCAAATCCAAGGACCCATCCACCTTAGTCGCTGATTTAGAACAACCTTCAAGAATCTTCGAGAGTATAGGTGGAAGCTTAATCCAACTAAGTGTGTCTTTGGTGTTCCTTCTAGGCAGTTACCTGGATTTCTAATCAGTAATCGTGGGACTAAAGCTACTCAGAAGCAGATCAAAGCTATTACCTACATGGGTCCTCCGCATTCTGTTAAGGATGTCCAGAAGCTTACTGGTTGCATGGCTACCCTTAATAGATTCATCTTATGGCTTGGCGAGAAGGGTCTCCCCTTTTTCAAGCTACTTAAGAAGGTAGGAAAGTTCAAGTGGATAGATGAGGCCAATGAAGCTTTTGAGTAGTTGAAGGTATATCTTATGAGCTCTCTAGTACTCACTCTACCTCACAAATAGGAACCCCTATTACTATACATCATGGTGACTACTCATGTGGTCAGCACGACTATAGTAGTCGAGCAAGAAGGACATGTTTACAAGGTACAACAACCAGTCTATTATATCAGCAAAGTGCTCTCTGATTTCAAGGTTTGGTACCCTCAAGTTCAGAAGCTGCTTTATGCCTTGCTTATCACATCACGCAAACTCCACCATTATTATGATGAACATGAGATTGTGGTGGTAACCGACTACCCACTTGGGGGTATACTGCATAATCGTGATACAATGGGTTGCATCTCCAAGAGGGCCGTTGAGCTTGGCACTCTCCATATCAGTTTTACTCCTCACAAGGCTATCAAGTCTCAAGCTCTGGCCGATTTTGTTGTTGAATGGACTGAGATTCAATAGTCTGGACCTATTGCAGTTACGAAACATTAGAGGATGTATTTTGATGGCTCCTTGAAACTTGGTGTGGGTGCAGGTGTCCTTCTCATCTCGGTATCAGGATAGCAGCTCATGTACGTCTTGCAAATCCTCTGGTCAGCCACCAACAATGAAGCCGAGTATGAAGCTCTCCTTCATTGTTTATGCCTAGTAGTTACTCTTGGCATCAAACGCCTTCTTATCTATGGTGACTCCTTGGTAGTCATCAATCAAGTCAACAAAGATTGGGATTATACCAAGGAAACCATGGACGCTTACTATGCTGAAGTTCGCAAGCTTGAAAAGCACTTTCGCGGATTCAAGTTCCACCATGTTGTTAGAGACATCAATGTAGCAGCTGATGTTCTAGCCAAACTGGGCTCTGATAGAGCAGCGATACTAAGTTGTGTTTTTGTCCAAGAACTCACTCACTCATCGATAAAAGAGGAGGCCGATCACTCGGGGATACACCAATGCCTGATAGAGAAGTTCTGACTATTAACATAGCGTAGACATAAGTGTTTATTGACTATATCAAGGAATAGAAGCTACCACCCGATAAGGTTGAAGCTGAACAAATCACAAGGCAGAGCAAGAATTATGTCCTAGTAGGCGACAGATTGTATCACAGAGGCACTTCTTCTGGTGTTCTCTTGAAATGCATACTAGAAGAAGAAGGCAAACAAATTCTCGATGAAATCCATATCGGGTGTTGCGGTAACCATGCTGTGTCCAAGAAGTTTGTTGGTAAAGCCTTTTGGTCCAGCTACTATTGGCCTACAGCTCCCAAAGATGCCATGGAGTTGGCTCATCATTGCAAGCCATGCCAATTGTTCGCTAGGCAAGCTCATGTGCCAGCACATAGTCTCATTTGCATCCCTCCATCATGGCCTTTCTCTTGCTGGGGGATATACATGGTGGGACCTTTGAAATGAGCACCCGAAGGTTTTGAGTACATCTATGTGGCAATTGACAAATTTACTAAGTGGATAGAATACTAGCCTCTGGTCAAGTTCACATCTACCAAAGTCGTTCAATTCATGTAGAGTATCCTCTACCGCTTTGGTATGCCCAACAGGATCATTACTGACAATGGTTCACCTTTTACCACCAAGGAATTTAGGAATTGGGCAAGTGATTATGGCATTAGAATCGACTACGCATCAGTCACCCACCCTCAAGCCAATGGACTGGTCAAAAGAGCCAATGGGCTACTACTAGCTGGTTTAAAACCCTAGTTATATGATGAGCTTAAGGATTATGGTGGCAAGTGGATTGATGAGTTGCCCAAAGTAGTCTAGGGGCTACACAAAGCAAAGCAAAGTGACAGGGTACTCACCCTTTTTTGGTCTATGGGTCTAAAGCAATTTTATCCGTATATCATATTTGTAATTCTCCTAGAGTGGAGCAGTATAATGAAGGCGAGGCAGATGAGACACGATGACTAGAAATTAATAGTGCTGAAGAAGTAAGAGAATCAGCCTTACTTCAGTCAGCTCGTTATCTGCAAGGTGTGTGTAGGCATTATGACAAGCATGTTCAACCATGCACAATTCAGATTGGAGACCTTGTCCTATGTCGCATCCAAGATACTTTCAGGCGGCTCAAGCTTCTAAGTCCTTGGGAGGCTCCTTTTATTGTCGTTAAGGTCACCCGTCCAGGCTCGTTTGAACTCATCACTGAAGTTGGTGTCCCAATCTCCGACACTTGGCACATTGATCAGTTATGTAGATTTTATACTTGAGATTTTTTTTCTTTCATCTTTTTAGTTTGAGATAGTAGTATATTCAGTATTGCAATTGAACAAGACTTTAGTTCAGTAAAGATGGTTCTTGTCAATTGCTCTCTGTACTACTTTAAGTACTTCAACAACTTCGTTTTGTCGATACATTGGGTCTGTAGCCTTCCAACTACTACACTCCCATGTACTAGTGTTGTAGTCTTCCTACTACTATGCTTCTGACTACTAGATACACCAACTGTTATATTGTTGTCCACTTTCTTGACCTTTGTCTGTCGCTCCTGACACATAGCCTTGTGCTAATTTCTATTGAGGTCCAAAGTAATGATAGATGTACTCGCACACGCTGCACGTATTATGAGGATTCTTTGTAACAATCCTTGGTGCACATGCTGCTGTTAACACCAAAATTTGGTTTGGGACATGAAGACCAGAGTTTTGGGGTTTATTAAAGAAAGCCAAAATATTCAACAAAAATTGGCTAACCAGGTTGCCATAGAGATCGGCCAAATAACAGTGATGTTATCCCTAGGATAAACTTGAACAGGCGAGAGATGGTGGCAGAAGGGCAGGAAGACACGTCGGATTCCATAGAAGGGGAAGATTGGGGACCACATTATCATAATTTAGGAAATTTCATTTTCTTTCCCAAGTTTTGAAACTAGTCTTGTTCGACTAGGACTCATAGTGAAGCCTTGGGTATAAATATTAAACCCCAGCTATTGTAATAGACATCCACAGACCAATCAAAACAAGTACCTTCACTTTTTTGGCCCTGTGCCACCCTTAGGAGTAGGAGTAGAGTAGATTTCAGTAAGTTTCTTTAGCAAGCAGGGCTGCATCGGTTCGGCCGGCCTCTAGTTTGTTGTGACTACCGTCATGACTTATACTTTGTTTGTAAGGCTGCATCAGTTAGGTCTAACTTCTTGCAAGCTTTGTATAAGTTAGTTATCGATCTATTTTGTTATTTGTAAGGCTACAATGATCTGGTCGATCTCTTATAGGTAGTGATACAACTTAGTTATTGATATTGTGTTTAATAGTCTACTATTTATCATAATATCACCAATTGCTCGATCTAGATTAAAGATTCCTCGGTCTTCATCTTTTGATCTATCGTTTGTCGATTGTTTTTATGCCAAAAATCCAACTGTTGACGTTAGATCCCGTTTATTGGCCATTTTATCTTGATCTTGATCGATCATAGCGAGTGTTTGAAGTCCTATTTCCATTAAGGAATAGGTTTGTTAGTCATCAATCTTAGGTTTGTTGTCTTCATTATCAACCTATTGGTAGCGCACTAGATCGGGTATTGTTGGTTAATGGATCTACTTATTAAGGGAGACATGATGTCATCCATCCGCTATGTTTCTATCGGCTATTTTAGCCGATAGCTTGAGCTTTCATGCATATGGCACGCGTCCATGATTCCATCAAAATATAAGTAGATTAATAGATTGCTAGGCTTGCAGTTTGCTGTTCTACTATCAATGCTGCATCGATTCAGTCGGCCTATTGATTGTGCTGTAAATTGGGTTTGATCGGTTTGTGGATTTATTTATCATTCGGTGGTTGAATGTTCACATGCTATATGACAAAAACTAGCTAGATCGGCCTCTTGGCCGGTTGCTTATGCTTGTATGCTCATAACACATGCTCATAATCTTATCTAAATATGGATAGATCTATGTGTTTTAAGTGTTTAATTTGTCATCATTATTATGGCTGTCTTTGATCCGCTTGACCCCCTCTGTTAGTGATGATAGGTTAGATTTGATGAGCTTGTAGATCCATTTATACTAGATAAGTGATTGATCATGTGATATGTGTCTGTTAACCTTGGAATCGGCTATTTTGCCGATGGCCCATGCATTGCAAATATATTGGCTTTTATTATTGTACTTGTTCTTGTCTTGATCTTTAAACCAATATAGGGTATAGTCAATGCAATTGCTTTCACTCATATTAGCTCTCTACCATGTTCTTGCATGTTTTATGATCATTGGCATTACATTTATATCATTAATATCTGATAATTGCCAATAGTGTTCGTTTTCAATATCTTATATCATGAACATGCTAGATATCGACTATTTAGTCAATAGCCTTATCAAATCGGCTATCAAGCCATACATTTGTAACTGTCTGGAGCAGTACTAACATGTTCCACCTTAAATTAATGATTACCTTTCTCTCCTTATCAATTATAGGGTCAAATTGACTAGCATGCCCTATGTCATGACCATCCGGTTCGGTGTCCTCCTAAGTTCGGGGAGAGCTCGGGATCTGCTCCATGTGGTTTCTCTCTGCTTGCTACGTGTGTCGGCGGTGAGCCACTTTTTGCCATCAACACAATCTTGGCACGTTCGATGGGACCACAATTGTCAACACAAACAACAAAGCGATCCTCAAGGTCAACCTTGAAGACTTGCCTGATGACCAGAAGGCACTCATTGATCAGGTGGCAGAGGAGTTCCATGAGAAGTGTCTACTATCTTATAGTAGGACAAGTGATTCAGTCGTCCAAAAGGCTCCCTTGCCAAGCGTCCTTCGGCATAGATAGAGTGAAGATGTTGAAGCCAGAGCTACTACCCATTTGGTCCACAAGACTATTCATGAAGCCTTTACAAATCACAATAAGGTGTTAGACAACACAATTGGCAATGTTTTGAAAGAAGTTTTCCTTTGAGCGCTAGTTTATTAGGTGGGACCATCATATTTCAATGGCAATAATCCTTTGGCTATTGGAAGCAGTGTGCCTAGTTCTAGTCAGCAGCTAAATGGTGGGCAGTATCAGTAGCCACTAGCACGACGGCTTCTAGGAGGACAAGCTCAAGATTCTCAAGCCCTACCAATAGCAGGGGACAAGATCAAACCCTACAAGTGGCAAGGGGCAAGGTCAAGCCCTGGCAATAGTAAGGGGGCAACATCAAGGACAAATGATAGGGGGCAACCACCAGTGCAGCAATCACCAAGTGCCCCTGTCACACAAATGACTAGCTTCCTACTAGACAGATGTTGATGGACGTTAACATCAATCATAAACCATCAACATAACTTGTATAAATGCATAAAAATGATCACCAATATAGGCTTTGGGGTTTAAACTAATAAATTCTACAAGTTTTGGTGAATCTGTGTTTTCAGCAAGGTTTATCTAGAAAACCGTCAAGGTGGACCCAAACATTAGACTTAATCGTGCTTAACCACAGCACAAACAACTCTAGAAGGTTCTAGAGGACGCCAAAGGACTCCACACCAAAGATGACCATGAGAGACCTATGGGTTCGACCAACTGGTCCCACCTGTAGGTCGGCCGGTCCCATGGCCCACCTATCAACCTCCATCTTTGTACGTCGATTCTCCACTGCCTTAATGATCGCATGTACACTGTTTATTCAAGTTAGTTTGATATGAGGGTCCTTAATTGATGATACCCCCTATATATACAGCCCTGTACCCCCTCCCTAGAGCCATCCTAAAACCCTAATTCATATCCTCCTCATCAGGATCAGAGCCAGCTATCAAGAGATGATTAGTCCTCCATAGGATCTAGTCTTATAAATAGAAATAGTGAGATAGAGAATGAGGGAAAAGTTTGGAGGAGGCGCCGACCTGTCAGTGCTCTCTCTACGGCTTGTACCTTAGTGGATCCAAGTTCTAGTTGAGCTTGCCTATAAGATTTCTCTAGTAATCAACTTCTGATTCAAGTAAGCATCTTGTTTATATTGATCATGAGGTTCACAACTTGTTTGAGTGCTTTATTCTTCATATTGGAAGAGTAAAGTAGTAATTGTAGTATAAGCATGGTGCTTAGACTCTGGTTACTTGTGGATGCACCCGACATTCTAGATCGGTGGTAGATCGCGGGGGTGACTATATAGCACGTTGAGTCCTTTGTAGTCCACCTCCCGTCTATAGACCAAGTAGGACCTAGTTACTATGGAAAGCATCCTCTGCTGGTATATTTCCCTAAGTAATGTCCCTAGTTGAATAGTAGAAGACATATCTTACCAAAGTAAGAACAAGAGAACCTTGGTTATCCTCTCTATGCTCCTGTTTATCCTAACCTTGTTGCTACCCCTAGTTAAGTTAGACCGTAGTTAGTCTCACATGTTTCCCTATGGATATGATACTTGGAATACTTCTAGGTGAGAGCTACAGTGGTATCCGTGCATATGCAGATTTATCTGTGTGCATTAATAAATTCCAACAATAGACCCAAGTGTATTCAGTCCAATAGTTGACCTGACTGATTACTCAATAGGTTGTGCAATGGCCGGCTCAGGGGAGATTCAATACTTCCTACCAAATGCCTCAATCAGCCCATAGAATTGCTCCATCAGTGCAATGGATCATTAGAGATATTGATCCAGTTTATTACAATAGTCGATTGCAAGCATATGCGACTCGCAATGCTCAGATTGACTATCCAGAAGGTATCATTTGGTGTCTGATGCCAGCACATATGAGCTCCTACCGCACCCTGGGTATCAAAATCCTTACAATTATAATACACAACAAATTCAGCAGCTTCAGACCTAGGGGAAGCAATCTTAAGTGGAAGGTCAATAGTCTTAGGCTCAAGGTTAATAGCTTCAGGTTCAAGGCTCTCAAGCTCAAGTTCAAGGACAGTCGAGACAACAAATTGCTGACATGAATGCTGATAATCTGGTCAATAGAATAACTACTTTGATGCAAAGCTAGTTTGGTCTAAAACCCAAAAACTAGATTGGCACATATCAGCGTCCATACCTAGCTTGGTATGATATTGTGCAACTCCCTTTGCGCTACTAGGTTCTTGATTTCTCCAAGTTTACCAAAGTGGATGAGATGACCACATTGGAGCATGTAAGCCATTATCTTGTTGAGCTTGGGGAAGCATCTATGGAGGAAACACATAGGGTTAGGTTCTTCCCTTTGTCTCTATCTGGAGAAGCCTTTAGTTGGTTTTCATCGCTTGAACCAAACTCAATCACTGGATGGGCCAATTTAGATCACAAGTTCCATGCATACTTCTACAGTGGGATAGGGGAGAAAACGATCTTAGATTTGACAAACATGAAGTAGAGAAATAATGAGTCAGGCTCTGAATTCATTGAAAGGTTTAGACAAGTAAAGAGCCATTGCTACTCGTTGAATCTGTCTGATGGCCAGTTGGCTGAATTGGCCCTTCAAGGGATGTTACCAGCAAAAAGAGAGAAGTTTGAAGGCTAGGAGTTTGAGAATTTGTCTCACTTGGTCCCAAGGGTATCTGCTTTTGAGAGCCAACATCAGACCCTGCGAAAGGAAAAGTACTTGAAAGATACTATTGCCTTAGTAGATCCATATGATGCGGACTCTAAGGATGAAGAGGTTGAAGTTCATGTTGCTGAATGGATATGGGGCAAGATTGTTGTGTCTTGTCCTTGGGTGAAAGAAACGGAGAGCGCTTATGACTTCGATATCAAGAAGGCTGACAAGATCTTGGAAATGAAGTAGTTGAAGTTATCATCAAACCATGTGATTCCCTTGGTAGGAGAACTCAAAGAGAAGAGGTACCATAAGTTTCATAATGCTACCACTCACAGTACAAATGAATGCAGAGTCTTTAGGCAGCACGTCCAGAAGGCCATTGAGCAGAGAAAGATTAAGTTTGAATCAACCAAGAGGCTAGCAATGGGTATAGATGGGCATCCCTTTCTTGGGGTGAATATGGTAGAATTCCAACTGGCTAAATGGAAAACCAAGGTGCTAACATCAGCTAAGGCCAAAGAAGACAGGTCAGTCGATCCTAAAGTATAGATATCGGCTAACGAATACAAGGAAGTTAGACAGCAACGTTGATAAAAGAGCCGATATGAACAAGGTGAGACCTCTAGAGCTAGTGCTATGCATCCTCATGTAACTTCTAGAATTTTGTTGAACAAATGGCAATGCCAGAAGGAGAAGGACTGCTAGCACTGGCTTGAAAAAGAAGAATATGAGCATCGGTGCAAGGAAGAAAGGTATGAAAGAGAGCAAGTTGAATTACATTGGAACTATCCTTTCTTCAGGCACTGCTGGAACGAAGGTTTGAAATTGCTTACAAGACATTACTGCCTAGAATGCAGTAATCAATACCAAGAGTTTGGGTTGTCTCAAGTCAACCATTAGTCCATCCATAAACATCTAAGTCATCAATTTAACGATATGGATCAGTGCATAAAAAATAAAGGAGTTTATGATCGGCTAGGCCATCTTATGCATGATCAAAGTTGGTCCGATCATGATGAAGAAAAGGAGTATGTTTGGCAAAAAGGCCAATGGTGTCCAGGAGGTCTGACAAAGAGCTTGAAAAGGAGAGTACAATGCACAAGGAATAGAGAGTTAGAGTCTTAGAAATCAATTAGCCTCTGGACATGGCGCGTCAAGCAAACAGCCGACAAGGGTAAGCCATCGGCTAATATTAGCATGGTTTTTATTCTACCTGTAGAATTCAAACTCCTTCAAGGTTTGTGGAAGAAGAGTCTAATGAAGAAGATCTAGAATAGGCGGTGGCTCAGTGGAATCTCCAAGCACAACAAACCACATTTGATAAAACATCTCAGCATCGACACTTGAAGGCTTTATACATGAAAGGATTTGTCGATGGGAAGCCAATGACCAAGATGTTAGTCGATGGAGGTGTTGCAGTCAATTTGATGCCTTATACTATGTTCCTCAAGCTTGGGATGGGCCCAAAAGATCTACTCGAAACAAACATGATGTCAAAAGACTTCGGAGGCAATGCATCTAAGACCAAGGGGTAGTTAACGTCGAATTGATGATTGGTAGTAAGACCCTACCTACTACTTTCTTTGTCATAAATGGTAAAGGAACATATAGTTTGCTTATAGGTCATGACTAGATCCATGCTAATTGTTGCATCCCTTCAACAATGCACCAATGCCTTATCCAGTGGCAAGGAGACAATGTTGAAGTTGTTCAAGCTGATACATCCATAAGTGTGGTGACTACTGATCCAACATACTAGGAGTTTGAGGATTGCGAGTGCTTCTCTGGTAGAGTATGGGAAGGAGGCATCATCAAGATCAGGGATGAGCATCAACAGCCAATCCAACCAATCGGCCCTGAGAGTTTATTTTGATGACTCCTCCAGTTGGTCATTATAGAATGGCTAAACTTTGCCCTTATGAATTAGTTCGTTAGAATATAAACACATAGCATTTAGAAGAAGCTTGACAATCGATGATTTTAGGAATTTCATGATGAATGATTTAATACTTAAATCATCATCGGCTATTTTGAAGCATTTTTTGTTATGGAGTTTTTAGCTCTGGTGATTAAGATTAGTGCTCAAGTGTGATCAATTTTGGATCATTGCTAGATTTGATAGCTGATACTAGCAGAGTATCGCCTTTAGAACAAAAAATGAAGTCCTAATTTAGCCTAAGAGGGCAAAAGCTGGTGCGACACGCATCGCCCATAGTGCAAAAATATGAAAAGAATACAAATTGCACAAGTGTCAGTTCAAGGGAACGTCCACACATGACAGAGAAAAACATAAGAGAAATTGACTAAGGATCTCCATTCATTCATTCATACTCCTAAGTATAAACTAAGGGCCAAAGAAGACGTTATTCATGATCCCTTCAGCCGAAGTGGTGTTTGCCACTACGTAGGCATGCCCGGCGAAGTCCCCCACCAATTCGTGCTGATCATCGCCGCTCATGAAGCTAGGTTGAAACCACCAAAGCTCATGCGTAGAGTTCACCTGGGCCATCATCAGGGCAATGGCGGCCCCATGGCGAATGCCATGGAGAGCAACCTCTATAGCGCACATAGGAATGTCTTGGAGATGATTTGCCAATAGGTCACCTTGGGCATTTAGAGCCCTAGCAGCATTGTTTACCACCATTTGAAGGGCCTCCAACTACTCTGTCAAGGCTACAACAAACAACAAGGTTCATTAGGAAGGACATGATGGAGTGAAGATAACAAAAGAAATAGAGTTCACCTGAGAATCCTACTCACAAACTTGGCATCAGACTCCGCCAGTTGAGACCTAGCGGCATTGCTCTCCCCCTCCATGGCAGCAAGAGTGGCTTAGGAAATGTTCAGGGTGACCTCTAGGTGCTCGGTTTCATAGGTCGCCTCCCAATGATGATGCATCACCTCATCTCGTTCATGGACATAGCGCCGGGCATCATCCCCATTATACGAGTCGGTGGAGTCATTGGAAGAAGCCATTGATGGCGCTGACTAAGCATCAAATCTCCCTAGCAGGTTTTGGATGCTGGCATGAGAAACATTCCTGTGAAGTAGAGGATTGCCAAGTTCAAAAGATTGTCAGGAGATTTGGAACACAATCCAACATACCTCAGGATGCAGAGGCGCTGGCACAAGGGAAGATCTTCTTCTAGGACATCTTTGGCAGGGTGCTTGCCATTCACCATTGCTCTTCACAAGATAGATTTTCAGATCTAGAAATGAGAAGGGAGAAGTTGTGCAGTGGCAAGAGCAAAAAGTGAGTGTAGATGTGATCTCTCGACTACCCTTGAAGATAGATTCTTATAGCCAAGGGTGATGTGGGTAAGTTTGTCGAGCCATGGTGGAATAAAATGTAGTTATTGGAAGGCAAAAGGTTGTTCCAAAGATCATGAAGGACATGCATGACCAAATGGGAAAACATTTGCTGGGGTTTTTTGTGGTTCGGGGCTACAGATTTGAAAGTTATTCACCATGGCTTTGAGTTTCCATTTAGACCCAGAGGCTGTCCCTAATGATCAATCAACTAAAAAGGCTACAAAAAGCTAGAATTAAAGTCTTTATGGAAAGAACTATCGATTGTTGGTCACCGACAGCTGGTAACAACATGGAAATTTGTGCAAGATAAAGAAGTGCATCGGCTAAATATTTACACCGAATATCGTAGGTCGGACTAGTCAAATTGCATTCAGAACATCTAAGCGAATGACGTAAGGTTCCTACAACTGCATTATCACTCTATTTCTAGCCATGGATTTGGAAGAGTTTGTGTTGATGCAAAAGTGGATCTGCAAACACAAAGGGCTAATACCCGAATTGGTATCCAAGGCGTGCCAGTCGATTTGACCTGTTAATCGACAAGGATGAAGATACGAGCACTTTGGTCCTGACAACAGCGATACGCCCGGAAGTCACGGCCAAGAGGTACTCACACGGAACTCGAGGATCGCCGAAGGTTGCACTGAAGCGATGCAGCTCGCCGAATCAATGAGAACTCGTAAAGAGAAAATAATGCAAATTGACGAAGTCGCCAAAAAGTAAGTAGACGCAAATAGGAGTAAAAATTGATTTTGATATTGATTGATATATCTATTTACATTGCCCCTCACTCCATATTTATACCCTGATCTAAAGAGACACAACCAAACACAACTAGGACACCAAGCCCATATCTAAGGAAACACGTGACTCTTACATGAATCATACTCTAACAAATATAGAAAAGGCAATCAACTCCTATCTATTTCCCTGTCCGCCTTAATTACGATGGAAATCTCACTGTCCTTCTTCCCATCGGCATACCCCCTGTTTCATCGGCAATAGTCTTCAAGTCTTCCCTCATCAGCATACTCCTTGTTTCATCGGCAGTAGTCCTCAAATCTCCCTTCATCGGCATACTTCCTGTTTCATCGGCAGTAGTCTTTAAGCCTCCCTTCATCGGCATCACCAGCTATCGGCAACCATCTTTACAAGCTGGCTTTCATCGGCTATCAAAGTATACAGTAACTTTCCCCTTGCCGATTAGTCCACTCCGAACATTTTAACACGTGCAAAAAACGGTGTCAACACATGCCCCCCAATTTCGGAGTATAAAACCATTAATGCTCTGAAATTTACTCCAGATTACCGTAACTTTTTCTCCAAGCCAAAACCTGATCTGTTATTAAATCCAATCAAATCTAATCCTGATTCATGCACTTCAGTAAATATCGCACAATCGCCAACCACTCTTGCCTTGATTATGGTTAAGATACCGAAACAATAACCCATCGGCAAGATCTTAACATGATAATGCTGTCATTTTCAGAATTAAAATATCCTGTACCGATATCTCTTCCAAATCATGATTACTTGCCATCAACCCATCTGTACAATCCCTTGATCATCGTGCAAACAGTTACCTATATCCATCTGAACCACTTCGACCTACATGCGCGCGGCATAGAGATAAGTCCAAAATACCCCTACTCCAAGCGGCTTATAAATAGATTCCTCCGGAACACTTGTCTTCTACCCTCAGACTCCAATCTTTGACATTTTCTCTTTGCGGCGGCGACTCCGACGAACCACTGCACGACCTCAACCAACAAGAACCCTTCTCCAGCGTTACCTCAAGTCTCCGGCTCGTGCCTTCATCTTCTTCAAGATAATGGCAGTCAACTTTGACGTCCCCGCGGTTCGCTCCTCTTCCATTACCTTTACTTTGATTCCCCTAGTTTTTGCAAATCCATACAGTTGGTGATTTTTCCTTTCTTTTGTTCTCCGGATCCTTCAAACTTAGGAACTACGCAACAAATTAGTTATTCCAACCGACCAGCCGCATGTCCAATGCCTAGGACCAATGGGCAACCCAGATCTAACTGATCTGATTAATGCAGAGGTTAATAGAATCCCCTTTAAAGCCCAAAATTTCTCTCTGAATTTATGGAAAGACACATTCCAATCTTGGCCCAAAACCACCAAAGGGTGGAAAGATTGGTACTTGAGGGTTAATAGATCGATGCAAGTATACTGGGCAGAACGGAAATTAGACCAATGCATTAGGCTATCTATTGCCGATATGCAGAAGAATGAATCGATGATGATTGCAGCTGCTTACTTCTGGTCAGACACAACAAACACTTTTATGTTTGGACATGGCCCAGCTACTCCTACACTTGCTGATGTCCACATGCTCACTGGCTTGGATATTTCAACTGCCGATGAAGGCTCCATTTATGGTAGAAAATCTGAATATAGGGTGAATACCCGCAACATCGACGGTTGGACGGGATACATTCAAGAATACCAGAAGACTGGGACACTTAACCAGAGGGAACATGCCACATTCTTGAATATGTGGTTAGAAAAATTTATTTTTTGTGGTCGATCAGTAGGACCAACCAACGCCTTCCTCCCCGCAGCTGAACTTTTGGCTAATGGCGTAAGGTTTCCTCTTGGCCGATACCTTCTAAGCTCCACTTATCATCTTCTTCATCAAGTGTCTCAGAAACTTCTGCTTAGCGAACCCATCGGCAACCTAGGAGGCCCGTGGTGGTTTATCAACATGTGGCTGAATGCCCATATGCACAAACGCTTGCAATGGGACTTTTTTGCCCAACAATTCCCATGAGAAATTGCTGAAGACCATGTGCTTGGGGATGATGAATCGGCAACACGCTCACCCCTTAATTTTGGTGAAGCCATAATTGTCCTTCCCAGAACAGAGGCCAATGAAGACCAGATCGGTAGATTCTTCCAAAACTTCTACAATGGTCTTTCTCGTGATCATAGGGCCTGGGTACCTTATATTGACGAGGACAATAGATTTCCCCTTCTTTTCAACTTTGCCGATGACACCCTGAATCAGGATAAGGAACTCATGATGGCCATCATTACTCCCAGGGCAATTCCAGTGAATACATTTGGTAGCGGGAAAAACACCAACATTTCATATGAATTTTACAACCCATCGGCAGTATCCCGTCAATTGGCTTTTGGGCAACTGCCAATCAAACTTTGCTTTACCGATGTGATCAAACCCAGGGAAACAATCACTTGTGGAACAGATTGGAACAAGGTGGTACAACTCTCCCCTGATGCTGATATCACAGATGTTGACATATCCACCTGGACGCCAATATCCTTCATCACCAAGCCATACAAGCAATGGTGGCGAGAGTGGAAGGAACAACTGTTTGCAACTTCTGCTCACACATATCGGCACATGATCAACCCTGAATATGCCATCCCTGACGACGCAGTAAGTTTCTTTTAACTCCTTTTTGCTTTTTCCCTACATATATCAGTAACTGACTCTCTCATGATAGGTTAACAACCCAGCACCATCGGTGAGCAAAAGTGGGAAACCCTTCGATCTTCAGCCTATTTCCCTGATATCACCGATCGGCTACAACGCCCCCACCTTAACTGCTTTGACCCACCAGAAGATCCGTACCAAGACCATCACCTCTAAGTCCAGATTGGCTACAGCTAGGGCCACTCCATCGGCTGCTGCTACAACCTTGGTCAAGGCATTCAAGGTAACAACCTTGTTTATTTCTACTTATACCGATTACAAACTGTATTAACATTAATCACCAGGGGGTAAGAGCTGCCACTGGATCGTCATCGGCAATTCCTCCGATATCAAGCACCACTTCTTTTGACAAACCTTCAGAGGTATTCTCTTGACTTCTCATTTTATCCATTAAATATCATACCTTACACTTGTTTTGCAGCAACAATTGGGTACATCGGCAAGCATACCAGACGTCCAAGCTTCACAACCAACAAGTGCCGATGCCCCCCAGCCAATCGTTGCCGATGCCCAAGCAAAGCGCAAAGCTTTAACAGATGCCGAGGCACAGCCAAAACGACAAAGGTCCATGCCGATCCCTACATCTGCCCCAATGTCATCGGTCATCATACCTCAAGAGCCAACCATTGATGAAGTCACAAAGGACATCCCATCGGCAAGCTCAGCCGATCCCTCACATGACACACTCTAGGTTGTTTCTTCTAGTCAAGCACAGGAAATTGCCTTGAAATAGGTAAACCGATTAACCTAGCTGATTTACAATATTCATACTTATCCTTAACCGACCTCCTTTTCTTTTTCTCAGGAACAAGACTCCCCAAACAGCCTATTCTCCTTCGCTATTGACATCTCTGACGATGATGGAGAGGAAACAAGTTCTTCCCTTGTACTGGGGACAATATCGGCAGAAACTAAGTCCAGGTTGGAAGCTCTCCTGAACTTGCTACAGCAGGATACCGCCCAACTTGTAGATGACTCGAACCCCGCAAAGGCAATTTTCAAAACAATCCATGGCCAGGTCCCTGCCGATGTTGAAGAAGTACTCTTCCCAGCAGCCCATTTAGAGAGTCGCCAACTACAATATCAACAGGCTGCCCAACGTATTGCCGATAGAGCAGCTCAGGCTCAACTCAAGGAAGAGATGCTACAACTGAAACAAATTGCCGATGAGAAGCACAAGGGCATCGGCAACTTGCAGACTTCGGGTGCTGAACTTAAGCAGAAAATCTTGGATTTATCAGCAAGGAAAATGGCTCTATTGGCTGAATTGAAGGAAATTGAGGCAGCTTTAACTCATGCTCAACAAGAAGAAAGCCAGCTACCCAATGCCATCAAAACCCTTCAGCAAGAAAGAGATATCCAGGCTCGCAAAGCTTTGGCCATGAAGAAAAAACTCAAGCCCATGGAGGGTACTGCCGATGACGATATCAAAGAAATGGAGGAAGCCGAGCAGATTCGCCTGCGTGTGATATTAGCTATCCAATCCTTGTTGAACTTGTAATCTTGTTTATTGTATCGGCACTTTATGAGACATTGACATCCTTGCATAATTCTAGCCGATAGGACTGTTATCGGTACTTATACTTTTATGCATCCATCCAGATACTAGGGTAATATTTCTTTAAATATTTTCCATTTAATGCTCTAGGAAACACAACCCCTTCGAGGGTTTCTAGAATATATGCATTACCAGGAACAAACTGATTTATCCGATATGGACCTTCCCAATTAGGAGACCACTTTCCAAACTTTGAACTTTTAGTCCCAATCGGTAAAACCAGTTTCCAGACCAGATCTCCATCGGCAAACTCCTTTATCTTCACCTTCTTGTCATACCATCTGGCTACTCTTTTCTTATTTTCTTCGATGCTAACTAAAGCCCTTAACCGATGACCCGCCACATCTTCCAACTCATCCTTCATAAGAGTATTATAATCATCGGCTGTTAGCTGATCTTGAGAATGTATTCGCCTAGAGCCAACTTTAATTTCCCAAGGCAATACTGCATCGTGTCCATATACTAACTGATAAGGCATTACTTTGGTTGCACCATGATATGACATCCGATATGACCACAAGGCTTCATTTAATACTGTATGCCACCTCCTAGGATTTTCTTCAATTTTGTGCTTAATGAGTTTGATGATCCCTTTGTTAGAAGCCTCAGCTTGACCATTAGCTTGAGCATAATATGAAGAAGAATTTAAAACTTTAATTCCCATACCTACAGCAAACTCATCAAATTCCCCTGATGTAAACATAGTGCCCTGATCGGTAGTGATAGTCTGAGGAATACCAAATCGGTAAACAATATGCTCTTTCACAAAATCAATCATATTAACCGATGTCACCTTTTTCAAAGGAATTGCCTCAACCCATTTTGTGAAATAATCAGTAGCAACCAGAATAAATTTATGTCCCTTACTCGATAGCGGATAAATCTGACCAATGAGATCAATAGCCCATCCCCGGAACGGCCACGGTTTGATTATAGGGTTCATAGCCAATGCAGGCACTCTTTGAATATTGCCAAACTTTTGACATCCCTGACATCCTTTAAAATATTTAAAACAATCTTCAAGAATAGTCAGCCAATAGTATCCATTCTTTCTGATCATCCACTTCATCTTGAAAGCCGATTGATGTGCACCACACACTCCTTCATGAATTTCACCCATCAAAGTTTTCGATTCATCACTGCCAACACATTTGAGTAAAACTCCATCTATAGTTCGATAATATAATTCATCATCGAGGAGCACATACTTAGTAGCTTGGAACCTTATACGTCTCTCAACCTTTCTATGTGGATCCTTTAAATAATCGACAACCTCCTTTCTCCAGTCATCGGTATCAACTGCCGACGTTAGCACTTCCTGAATAGGCTGATATCCTGAAGCATGCTGAGCTAGTTGATTAGCTTCCTCATTATGCAACCGAGAGATATGTTCAAGACGAAAATCTCTAAATCCTTTCAACAACTGCAAACATCTTTCATAATACGAAATCAAAGCTTCACTTCGGCATTCATAAATTCCAGCCAATTGATTTATAACTAGCATAGAATCACCAAAGATTTCAACAGCATCGGCACGTATCTCCCTCAGTAATTCTAACCCTTTGATCAAGGCTTGGTATTCAGCCTGATTGTTTATCGATGTAGCAACAATCGGCAATGAAAACTCATATTTCCTTCCTTGAGGTGAAATCAACACAATGCCGATACCTGCTCCTTCACCGCATGTGGAACCATCGAAGAAAAGTGTCCAAGGGGCAATCTCCAGAGAGTCCACTGTATTACAATGCTGAGTAACAAAATCAGCCATAACTTGCTCCTTAACTGCCTTGGTCGATTTGTAACGTAGTTCAAATTCTGATAATGCTAAAATCCACTTGCCGATTCTACCACTTAATATTGGCATTGACAGCATGTACTTGACTACGTCGTCTTTGCATATAATTGTACATTCGGTAGATAATAAATAATGTCTCAATTTGACACAAGAAAAGTATAAACATAGACATAATTTTTCGACGGCCGAATACCTTGTCTCAGCATCCACTAACCTTCTGCTCAGATAATAAATAACACGTTCTTTCCCTTCGAATTCTTGAATAAGAGCCGAACCAATAATAGTATCATCAGCTGACAAATACAACCTAAAAGGCTTCCCGTGTTGAGGTGGAACTAGCACTGGAGGATTTGTTAAATATTTCTTAATTTCACCGAGGGCTAACTGCTGCTCAGCTCCCCATACAAATTCCTGATCGGCTTTTAATTTAAGTAATGGACTGAAAGCCTTGATCTTACCCGACAGATTAGATATGAATCTTCTAATGAAATTAATCTTACTGATCAAAGATTGCAATTCAGTCTTATTGGCCGGAGCAACCACCTTGTTAATTGCATCAATAGACTTCCTACTGATTTCGATGCCCCGCTGATGCACCATAAAACTCAAGAATTGACCTGCCGATACGCCAAATGCACATTTATTAGGATTCATCTTCAATCCATGCTTCCTTGTACACTCCAGTATCTTTCGCAGATCAGCTAGATGTTTTGTGACATCTCCAGACTTAATCACTACATCATCAATGTAGATCTCCACTATTGTGCCGATGTATTCATGAAAAATAAAGTTCATAGCTCTCTGATAAGTAGCACCGGCATTTTTCAAGCCAAACGTCATGACTACCCACTCAAACAACCCTACATGACCTGGAAATCTGAAAGCAGTCTTGGGAATATCTTCTTCAGCCATGAATATTTGATTGTAGCCTGCATTACCATCCATAAAGCTGATAATCTGATGTCCGGCTGCAGCATCAATCAATAAATCAACAATTGGCATTGGATAGCCATCCATTGGTGTGGCTTTGTTGAGATTCCTGAAATCAATACAAGCATGAAGTTTTCCATTTTTCTTATAAACAGGAACCACATTAGAGATCCACTCTGCATATCGACACTGCCGAATAAACTTTGCCTCAATTAATTTAGTTATTTCGGCCTTAATATCAGGAAGTATATTAGGGTTGC